>NC_068364.1:15091368-15172292 GCF_020536995.1 Dreissena polymorpha | reverse complement strand
TATATTTTAGACCTCTATATGATGTTGTATACGTATATTATTTCACACAAAACAACATACTGTTAAATGTTTTGAAGTTCAAAGTCACCTACTTGCAAATAAATGTTGTTGTTATTGTTGTGAATAAATATAATATTTACCATGCAAATTCTGTTTGCACGACACTTACATCTCTGTTAATCTTTCTCAGATTAATGTTTATAATATTTCATGTTCCTACATACATGTACACTTTTCACGCTATAATTGTATTGTTGGCTATAAGTATGCATTGTGCTATTTTATGCCAGAATAAGTTATGTTATGTTATGTTATGTTATGTAAAGTGACATCCCAAGATAAACAGGGACAAACTTCCCCGCCTTGACGGGATTTTTGTTTAGAAAATACTGTCTGTGAGAAAAATTTCATACAAGCTGATAGTGCCGTCTTTGATCTGAGACAACAATATAAGTACATGCATTTTGCCAGGTTTTCCCTGAACGCAACTCATAGCTCCATTTGGGGCTCATTTGTTGTCATGCTTACTCAAAGAGTTTTTTGTTGAGTTGCTGACATGAGTTCTTGATGCTGTCAGGGAAGGGTTGCTGGTCAGCTATCTCCCTCAGGGTCTCAGACTTGGTCAGTTTGTCACCCACGATGGACACGGGTCAGCCTTGCCGTCTCCATACACTGTAACCTGTGTAAACATGACAGGAGGATCATTAGTTCCAGTGATCTGACACAGAAACTTAAAATTCATTAGAAATTGCAGCTATTTTTTCCTCCTTTATAAAGTATCATAAAACAGCACTTTCCCAATGAAAAAAATCAAGCTTTATGGCTTGAACCGAAGTTACATAATATTTACAACATGACAACACTTAATTATACATTTTAAAGCATTTGTTAGCAACAAATCAAATGCACCAATTTCCCAATCTGAAGACTTCACAACAAGCATTTTCCACATTCAGTTTTTTATCTATTGTTTTCCAAATTGAGCTGGTACCGGTACGTTTCCCAATTGAGCAAACAACAAGAGATGTGTTTGTCAGAAACACTATGACCCCTACTGCGCCGTTTTGATTTATTCAATGTTTTTTTTATCATTTGGCAGGTACAAATAATTTTTACAAGGGAATTAATATTATTTTAAAGGGATATAATAAAAAATATAACTTCCCTTGTAAAAATGATCTGTACCTGCCAATGATACATAGAAATTACCTCCCTTTAAAGCTTGCTACTTCCCTTTGATTTGTTTTTTCGACCTTTGACTTTGAAGGATGACCTTGACCTTTCACCAATCAAAATGTGCAGCTCCATGAGATACACATGCGTGCCAAATATCAAGTTGCTATCTTCAATATTGCAAAAGTTATTGCCAATGTTAAAGTTTTTGGACGGACGGACGGACAGACAGATAGACTGAAGGACAGTTCAACTGCTATATGCCTACCTAATGGGGGCATAAAAACCTGAATTATGATGTCGTTAATCAAAGGGCAATATGTGCTTGAACAATTATTTGAACAGAACAACCTGTAAATCTAAACATGTTCTTCCGATAGGAATGCTGCATAGAAACCAAAAAAATACATTACAAAACAACATATTTATAATCAAAGGGCAATAATTCTCTGCACAATAGTTGGACTGGAACAACCAAATAACAATATAAATATAAAACCAATAGAAATGATGCATATCACAGGGCTCAACATTAACCAAAAAACCAACTTGCCCTGCCAGGCAAGTACTTAGAAAATCTACTTGCCCTGAACGTAAAGCCACTTGCCCAAACATGAAATATCACATTAACTGTTTACCTCATATTTTAAAATAAAGATCAAAATGATACACCACAAATCTTTTTTATTTTTGCACATTTAACAAAATGATTACAGCAATTGAAGTCTAATTAAAGTCTAAATTAAATGCTTTTTGTTCTTTTTTGCACTTGCCTGGGCGGGCAACTAGATTATAAAATCACTTGCCCGAACCCAACATTTACTTGCCAGGGATAATAGGACAACCGTCAATGTTGAGCCCTGTATCAAGTTGATTACATTTGCAGCATTTCTTTGTGAGATATCAGGCAGGAATGAAAAGACAAACTCAACCAGTATAGACAGACATTGAGTAGGACAGAAACGTTAATTGAGGAAATTCGTTTCAGATGCACACAGACTTAATTCCATCAAAATTAGAATTTGGAAAGACAGAAAAAGTGGCATCTACATGATCCCTCTTTTTGGGAAGCATAACAAGAATATTTTTAACTGAAACCTTTAGTTTCGAATTGATGTACAGAAACTCAGATACTGTAACAGGGCGGGAATTTACCAACCAATTCTTAGACTTAAGACTAAAAAGAAAGATTATTCTTAAAACTGTTATTTAAGACTACTTGAAAGTCAAGTCTAGCATGGCAGTCAACACCTTTAATTGAAAAATGTTTTCTCACGAACAAATATTATATTAACATAAGCATCCTTTTTGGTATGTATGTATGCAACTCTGTGCTATATTTATTGAGTCTAAGCCTATATTTTTCATTTTCAAGTCTAAGAACTAGTTGGTGAATCCGGGTTACAGTCTGCAGTGTTTTTTTCACCATTTTGGGAATGGGACCAGTTATCTTTGGATTGGGAAAATTTCCTGCTTTTTTGACTAAATTGTGAAATTTGTGTTGTTGTTTTGCTAAAAAATGCGTACAAATTGAGAATAAAAATGTTTTCATTTTTGTGTTCACTAAGGTTGAACTTATACAGCTGGATGGGAGAAGAACAAAATGTTGAGATCAAACAATTTATTTATTTTAATATTCAATAGGAATTTTAAGGCCCTATTGGATTTTTTTAAAACTTTTTCCATTGGGACTGGGGCCCAATACGGTTGCCAGACCCGATTTTGAACAAAAACAAGAGATGTGTTGTCAGACACACAATGCCCCTTAATGTGCCACTATGAAGCCATATATATGACCTTTGACCTTGAAGGATGACCTTGACCTTTCACCACTCAAAATGTGCAGCTCCATGAGATACACATGCATTGCCAAATATCAAGTTGCTATCTTCAATATTGCAAAAGTTATGACCAATGTTAAATTTTTGGTTTAAAGTTTTGGGACACACACACACAGTGACACACACATACAATGACAGACAGGCCCAAAACAATATACCGTAATTGCTCTATGTTTTCAGACACTTAAAAATAATTAATTTTTTCGTGTTCGAAAACTTAGATACGAAAAATATTCACAAAATACAGGTGTCCGAAAACTTAGAGTCGAAACTTTAAGTGTCCGAAAAAGGCGTCAATTGTATCAAGACTACCGGTAATAGCACGCGCTTGTAAAATACCATGCCGTCTAGTATAATTACAGTAATATATGTTTGCACTGCATTTTAAATAATTTTAAATGCTTTATTTATTTGACTGAAAGTTACTGCAAGGTTTGTAAGTTCAAATATGAGCATGTGATGTACCGATACTCGCTAGTATGAACCTGTAATTAACACATTAAAAAAGCAAACTATGAATTCTTTGTTTGGTCATTTCCGATAATTGTTGTCTAAACTCCTTCCATTGTTTGTAAAACTTGCAATAGTGTGCATCACACTTTGAAGCGTTTAGTATTTGTCACAGTTATTTTACTGAGAAGGGGTGGTACAATTTCGGTAGATAATTGAAACTGTTAATTGGCACTACCCATGGTAATTGTCATAACGCTTATTATACTATCGGGCGAAACCATTGTTTAATACCAGCTTACAAGGTTGTTTACCCTATATCGCAAATGTAATGGTCCGTTGCCCTCAGGCATGCACCTGCCATGTTTTAAGATGTTAATCTGGTTGTAAAATCCCTGGATCCAAGTGTCATTAGATATCGAAAACAGGACCCGAAATTTGGTAAATTAACTCTGTAAAATATACTGTCCGAAAACTTAGAGACATTAATTATGGACGAAAACTCGTGTGTCCGAAAATTAAGAGTCACGAAAAATAATTATTTTTTGCTAAAAAAAGGGGTGTCCGAAAACTAAGAGTGTCCGAAATCATAGAGTAATTACGGTAATACCGACATATCCATCCGGGCATAAAAACAACACTTGTCAGTGAAGGTCACCCACCTCATTACTGAAGGTGACCAGGCCAACTCGTCTGTTGGGGAAGGCCCTGTTCATCTCCTGGAGCTGGTGGTCAATGGCCGCCTGCACCGCCTGGAGACGTGATATGTAGGTCACATTACGGGTTCTGACGCGGCAGATACTGGTCTCCCCCGCTCGTGGTTCATAAGGCGTGCACGACGTAGACTCTCGGCACCTCGCAGCTCTATATGACCGGGAACCTGTGGAGAAAGAATATATAGCAGAATAAGAGGAGGCTGCAGAAATAGATTTCAAACTTAACTAATCACTTTGTGAAAAAAAAAAATTAATAAAAAGCTTTTTTAATAGATTAAAAATTTAAAGGCTTCATTTTCCACCCTAAGATACTGATGAGCAGCAAACAGCACACAAACTGAACAACCTGGGAGTTGCTTGCAGGCTGTTCTGGTTTATACATAGCCGTGTTGAAATTGATTCTGAGCGGGAAAGGGTTAATAAATTGATGTGTCCTAAAACATAAAGAAACAAGTACAGATTTGGACAAGAAAATAATTACGACTGGTCATGATAGTTACAGCAATTTTTTTACCAATTGAAAAAGTACCGGTACCATACCAATTGGGAAAAATTAGCAAATAAAAGACCCTGACAATGGGTCATTACAATACAATTATAAAGATAAAGGGAGTACTGAATTACAAAGCGCTTATTAAACTCAACATATATACTTTAAGTACTTGTTAATGTTTGTTAGCTGATAAATCAACAATCAATTGAAACACTATGACCACAAGTTCAGTTTCAAATACACAATAATTCAGATATTACACACCAACAAAAATCTTTGATGGCATGAACTAAATGCACCAATTTTGCACCTGTTGTTTAAAACTCAAACCATTGCTTAGACCTAACCATGCTCAATTTTATCAATACGTAAAAGACTGGATCATCTTGTCAGTGAAGTTACTCTCAGTAAATAGCAGATAAATGTCCCCAAACTTTAACCATTTGAAATGGGGTAACCGAAATAATGTAACTGTTAAATTTGAAAAAACTGAGTCCAGTATATAAAACTGTATCTTTCCTACCTCCGTTGTGACACACATGCTGCCTGACACGTCCACACAGAACACCACAAGGGACTCGTCCTGTCCCGTGGGTCCGCTGGTCATGGTTGATAGCGCAGGCTCCAACATGAAGGTCACATCAGCCTGCGCTGGGATCTCCTCTGGGACAATGTCCACTATGTTACGAGTGGAACAGAATTCACAAGTCCAGACCTGCAAATTGAACAGTTCAAAAAATTTATTTCATACATCTTAAATAAGAATTATTTTTATTTTTAAGATGGCTATCTTTCAATGTCAGCAGCAAACATAGCATTTCATAAGCAGTGTTTTTTGTGTGCAAATTTGGGTCTGGTAGGACGACCCATTCCCAATGGAAAAAAGTACATATTTTTCCTAATGGAACCTCAAAATTCCCAATGGAAGGTTTCAGTAGAATATTCCCAATTGAAAGTTTCAGTAGAATATTATTTTTGTTTAATCCATTTAAACATGTCATTAATCGCCAAATCAAGCTTTATAAGTTGAACCTTAGAAAATATTATATTGAAATAAAATCTATATTTCACAGTTTTAAGGACCCGGCACTATTCCCATCATGGTGAAAAAAACATTAATAAGGCTTATTGCAAATTGAACTACTCAACATTATTTCATACATTTTCAATCAACATTTTGTAATTGTTTTTCAGACTGCCTTCTTTAAATGTTTGCAGGGAACTAATAATTCAAAAGGGCTACCTACAAATTGATTTGCCAATGCTAGCTGTAGCTGAACTTTAATTAGATTTTTCGCTGTTTTTTAAACAGTTTTACAGTCATACCATAACATTTGCTGTCTTTGAAATAACAGACAACTGCTCTACTCGAATCAATGGTAGCAGGAGATCGGCCTTAGAAATAATTTCCTGACAAATTGTCTACAGGTCGAAAATCAAACACAAGATCCTTTATTTTGTAATCTATTAAAATAACCAACTGAAATAGCCTTTCTTGTATCAATTGAAACCTTTTTCTTGGAAAATGGGGCATAAAGCATGTATGTATCAGATCAGCCTTTGCCAAAGCTTATCAGGGATAAAATTTCCACCTTATATGGATTTTTCCTGAGAATAGACCTTTAAACAAAAAATTCCATAAAAGCGGAAAGTGATTACAGATTGCAAAGGCTTATCCAGGACGCAACTTGACGCAGATGTATTAACCCTTTACCACTTAGATGCGTGTTTTACTCATTTGTAGTCCCTTAGAAAGCTACATTTAATTAAAGACTTTTCTTTCTAGATCCAAGTTTTAAAGGTTTCAGTTCCAACCCTTAAATACTGATGAGTAGCAAACAGCATACAACTTGAACAGACTGCGAGTTACACGCAGGCTGTTCTGGTAACTGGCAGGCTGTCATTGTTTCATGCTGTTTGCGCTTACCTATTTTCACATGGCTTCTAAGTGGGAAAGAATTAAGCCCCGTTTTCCAAGATCGTGAATCATATAAGTTAAAACCCCACCCACCTCATTTCCATCCCCCTCCTGGGTCTCTAGCTTGCTGATGTTGGACAGGATGGCACCACAGCTAGAGCAAGGCTGGGGGTCGCCGGCATGCATTCCACTGGGAGATATCAGCTTGTCAAACTTCACAGTGACGATGTTTGTGTCCCCCTTCCGTACCTTACGTGCCTTCAGTGACGGATCGTTTTCATACACGTCATTGGCGTAACATGCTATAAATGAAACGCATATATAATGCAGACTATTTCATAATTCTAAAATGAGATATGATATAACCCTCTGTCATGAAAAACTATGTTTCCATGCAATGCATTGTGTACAGCATTGTCCCAAATAAGCATGTGCAGTCGTCACAGGATAATCAGGGATCACACTTTCTGTCATTCACGGCCCTTGCTACACTTTGGGGGATTGGGGCCTGGGCCCATAAAGGGGGGAATTTCGCAACGTTTTGGGTTAAAATGGGAATCTTAGAAGATCTTTTCACCAACCATTCAACACTTAAAATTTCTATATTTTAATGTTATTTACATAAATATACATTAAATCAAAGGTTAATGGCACGACACCAGTTGGCAACATATGTATAAAATAAAAATAAAAAAGTAATTTTTTTTTTGAGGGGGGAATTTTTAGCTGATTTAGAGGAAACTAGGCCCAAGCGTTCTTGAGTTATCATACGGAAACCACCTGGTGGACAGACTGACCGACCGACCACATGTGCAAAGCAATATACCCCCTCTTCTTCGAAGGGGGGCATTAAAAAAGTATACTATTTTAAGGGGGGAATGGGGCCGAATTTCGGCCCCAAAAACGGACAAACGAGGGCCCTGTCTTTACTGGATTTTTGTATAGAAGACTTACTTGAAACAAAAAAATTCTATAAAGGCTGAATGTATTGTCAATAATTAGCCTGCACAGACTGCACAGCCTCAACTGGGATGACACTTTACCCGTATGCACAAAGCCCAGTTTTCCCAGATCACAGATCATTCAATCAAGAAGAATGTCTCACTAAATTAATGTAGACAAAGTGATACAAGAAAAAGTCTCATGAATTTGTATTTGAATATATAATTCAGTTTAATTAAGTAATACGTATACATTATATCTGCAATATATAAGATCAGGGATTTGTTTCCTTCTGTATAAAGTACCCGTAAAAGGTACTTTCCCAATTGAGGAAAAACTACAAAATTAGCAATTGCATTTTATGCAAGTTAACAAATATAATCAACATAAAAACTAAATATTTCAAGGCAAAATGCATGTAAATTAATATTTGAACTGATTTGTGCAATTCATACCAAGCAATTTAAAAGACCCATTTTTTCCCAATCTAAAGATTTAACAACGTGAATTTTCCCAATTTCAGGGTTTTTCGCTCTATTTTTTATTGGTACAGTATACATGTAGGTACTTTTCCCAATTGGGAAAACAAAATTGCTGAAGATTCAGGTCAGCCTTGCCTGTTACACAGATTGGTGAATTGTTGGGTGTGTATAAGTGACACAATGTGTTCTTTTTATCTGAGTAGTTCAGTAGAGTGGTATAATAAGGTTTACCTGCCAAGTTGGACTTCCATCGACCAGGTTTAACAGCCCTGAGCATTTTTCCTGAAGCTAAATATTTAGTCTACATGTATATAAGTGCAAAATAAATTGAACAAAAGGAATTAGAAACAGGATTTTTTTTTTACATATTTTATTAATTTGGTTGGCATAAAAGATTTTTTTTCTAAAATTATTTATTATATAACTCTGTTAAAATCTTTTGACCCTTTGACCCTTATGTTCGGCAAGTTTTGACCTCAGGTGCATGATTTAAAACAAGTTGTTTCAGAATCGCAAATTTTCGTTTGAGTAATGATATTTGTTAGGAAACAGTTATACTGAACATTTACCATGCTCTAAAATATCCATTATATGCATCTTTTGACTATTTAAAAACCTGCAATTAATAAAGCGTTGCAACGCGAAACAATAGAATAATTTGGAGAGTTCAGTTGTCGTTATATTTTGTGAAACTATGAGGTTTGGTTATATAAAGTTTAAAATACATCCCTCATTGTATGAGCATGGATGGCCAAGTGGTCTAAGTGGTAGACTTTTACTCCAGGACTCCTGGGGTCAGTGGTTTAAATTAAGTCCTGTTGTGGGTTACCTTTTTTTTTCTTTTTAAAATTTTATTCTTGATTTTTTACTGATTTTTTTTTCTCCAATGTTTACATTTATCAATAAAAAGCATTTAATGACAAACTTCAATACATGCCAAAATCTGTGAAAAGGCCCTTTTAAAACCCAGGGGGATGATTTGCAAAAACTAAGTGGTAGAGGACCACAAGACATTGTTTAAAACCAAATATTATAGCCCTTAATTTGTGATTTCAGAGAAGATTTTACAGTTTTAATTTTTAAAATCTACTTTATGCTCTAGTGACCTTCATATGCAATGGACTGGACCTATTTAAATAACTTCCCAAGGTCACTCAAAGATCATCTGCATGAAGTTTCATAAAAAAAATCTGCCAAGCAGTACAAGACAAGTGTTTTGAACAAACCCACACATGCACACACTGAAGAACTATGGAGAACACAGTACCCTAAAAGCTCCCCTTAAACACTAAGTGTTCAGGTGAGCTAACAATAAGAGGCCAAGATGTTCAGACTTCCAAAGTTCTAATGTTTGCAATGCTTAAATTCAGAAAAGGAAATATAAGCTTACCAGTTGGGAGTGGTGGTAGTATTGGTTCTGCCATGTCCCTTTCACATGGCGCTAGGGGTGGAGGGGGTGGTGGTGGTACACTGCAGTCTGATTGGATAGCGCAAAGACTAGATATTGGCATCACCATGTCCAGAGATCGGTGTGTGACAGGAGCTGGGGGTGCACGGGTCTTTCTTTCATCATCAGAGTCAGAATCACTGGATTGGGAAATACATGTACATTTAATTTAAAATAACTTCTAATCAGAATTTAGAAAAACATTGTAGTTCTACCAAAACATGTTGATGAGGCCAGTACTTTATTAACTGCTGTGATGTCAGTTCATCAGAATCATGCAAAAACTAAATATATTGAAAGGAATTCATTGTTTGCATCAGTTTGTAACAGTGAGCTTGACCCAACTGGCCATAGATGCAATCTTCAACATCACATCATATAAGCTTTCTACAAACACATATGGGCCATGCTCTGTGTAAAAATGGTTTAATGCATGTGCCTTAAGTGTCGTCCCAGACTAATTAGAAATTTAGGGACGACACTTTCCACCTAAACTTGATTTTGTGCTATGAAGTGACTTTCTTAAAACGAGAATTATCATAAAAGCGGAAAGTGTCGTCCCTGCAGACTGCACAGGCTTATCTGGAATGACACTTTACGCACATTCATTAAACCTCTTTTTCACAAAGCACGACCAAAATATTTAATTGAATATTTCGAGACATAAAGATATTGAGTTGTTGCGCACAATTTTCGCAGAACAAAAGTGTAGATACGCCAGCAAAAGGCCTTATAACCCAGCTAGAAAAATCCCCGACCACTGTGGAAATTAAACCCTGTTCCTCCTGATTTAAAGACAAACACTTTACCGCTTTGCCATAAAAATAGCTCCTTAGCCCTATTGCATGGAAGCATATGTGCTCAATATATGCCACCCTACTACAAACATGTTTTACTCGACAACCATGTAGTTTTTATTGAGAACTTGAACGTGCGCCTGCTATCTATAGGCTGCCTACCCTCTACGTATCCCCCCTAAAGGGGCCTTTTCATGTTTGGGTAAGTTGACAAAATTGAAACAAGAGTGCCAAACTGTCACAAGATACGCCCGTTTGAAGGTTTTGGACAACTTGATAACTTTACCATGACCCATATTTGAACTTGACCTACATATCATCTAGACACAACTTCTGACCAAATTTGGTGAAGATCAGAAGAAAACTACTTCAATTAGAGAGCGGACACCATGCTAAATGCTTGAAATGCACTAAGTGACCTCGTAATCTAGTTTTTGATCCGGCATGACCCATATTTAAACTTGATCTACATATTGTCTAGACACAACATCTGACCAAATTTGGTGAAGATCGGATAAAAACTACTTCAATTAGAGAGCGGACACCATGCTAAATGCTTGAAATGCACTAAGTGCCCTGTGACCTAGTTTTTGACCCTGCATGACCCATATTCAAACTTGACCTAGATATTGTCTAGATACAACTTCTGACCAAGTATGGTGAATATCGGATGAAAACTACTTCTATTACAGAGCGGACACCATGCTAAATGCTTAAAATGCACTAAGTGACCCCGTGACCTAGTTTTTGACCAAGCATGACACATATTCGAACTTGACCTAGATATTGTCCAGATACAACTTCTGACCAAGTTTGGTGAAGATCGGAAAAAAACTACTTCAATTAGAGAGCGTACACCATGCTAAATGCTTGAAATGTACTATTCGAACTTGACCTAGATATTGCCTAGATAAAACTTCTGACTCAGTTTGGTGAAGATCGGATGAAAACTATTTGAATTAGAGAGCGGACACTGCTGTGGACGCCGCCCCCCCCCCCCCCCCCGCCACCAAGGTGAAACTATAATACGTCCCGTTTTTTAAAACGGGCGTATAAAAATGAGTGAAAATCTCTGACCCAGCCCCACCCCAACCTCCATAACTTTTGACCCAGGGGTCAGATCAAAATTCCAAATAGTGCAGGGTCGCTCATAGCTACTATGTGTGTAAGTTTCAAGGTTCTAGTGCTAATAGTGTAGGAGGAGATAGTGGCCAGGACGGACGGACAGACGGACAACCGGAGAGACGGCGGAGATAACCACAATATCCCCACGCTTTTCAAAAAGCGTGGGGATAATAAATTTTTGATGAAACATGATGATGAATGGAAATCCACAAGAAAAGATTACCTTAGTACTTGCTATGTTAGCATTTCTGATTGCCAATATTGCCAATTGAAACTTAAAGCTGGTCATCAAAATAAAAACTTCATTAAAAACTGGTAACTGCCAAAAATAGTATTTATTTAAAAGATGTTTCCACTTTCCCCTCTTTAAATGAGCCTATGGTGCTGTCATCACATGACATGCAGTCAGTATAATTATATATATATGTAGCCATAAGGGTAAGATAATCCGCTCGAGATAACATAGACAGGACGGACAGGACGCATTTTGCTTGTCAGCATCTTTCACTTAACATGTAAGCAGACACAGCTGCATTACGGGAAATTCTAGGGTTAACTTTTATCAGCACAATGCTTATTTCAACATCCAATCAATAAAAAGTAAAATGCACTAATTGACCCTTTGACCTAGTTTTTGACCCAGCATGACCCATATTCGGACTTGACCTAGATATCAACTAGATGCAACTACTGACCAAGTTTGGTGAAGATCGGATGAATACAATTTGAATTAGAGTCCGGACAAAGTGGCGCCGTTGAAAATGCACGAATTGACCCTATGACCTAGTTTTTGACCCGGCATGACCCATATTCGAACTTGGCCTATATATCAACTAGATGCAACTGCTGACCAAGTTTGGTGAAGATCGGATGAATACAATTTGAAATAGAGTCCGGACAAAGTGGCCCCTTTGAAAATGCACTTATTGACCCTATGACCTAGTTTTTGACCCGGCATGACCCATATTCGAACTTGGCCTAGATATCAACTAGATGCAACTGCTGACCAAGTTTGGTGAAGATCGGATGAATACAATTTGAATTAGAGTCCGGACAAAGTGATGCCTTCCGCCCGCCCGCCGCCCGCCCGCCCGCCAAGGGGTTTCACATAATACGTCCCGTATTTTATACGGGCGTATAAAAAGTTGTTTCAGATTCGCCAATTTTTGTTTTAGTTATGATATTTTTGAGGAAACAGTAATACTGAACATTTACCATGCTCTAAAATAAACCCTTATATGCATCTTGTGACGATTTAAAAACTCGAAAATTATAAAGCGTTGCAACGGGAAACCAATTGATAATTTGGATAGTTCTGTTGTTGTCGTTATATTCTGTGAAACTACGAGGATTGCTTATATAAAGTATAAAATACATAAGGCATTGTATCCAGAAGGATGGCCAAGTGGTCTAAGTGGGTACTACTTTTACTCCAGGACTCCAGGGGTCAGTGGTTCGAGCCCTGCTGAGGGTTACCATTTTTTTCTTTTTAAATTTTATTCTTGAATTTTTACTGGAGCTTTTCATATCAAATGTTTACATTTATCAATATAAAGCATTTTATGACAAACTTCAAAACATGCCAAAATCTGTGAAAAGGCCCCTTTAAAATGGCCTGGGCCCGGCGATCCAAAAACCGGTTTAACCTGGAAAACTTTCATCCACACAAACATGTTTTACTCACCTGACCACCATCCCCTCCTCATATTCCTCATCTGATATGTACTCATACTGGTCTGCAAGGTCATCATACACGTACACATAGTCAGAACCAAAATTCATTGTGATCAATCAGCTTGTTTTTCTGTAAACAAAATCTCATAGTTGACATACTTATTTAACCTGTTACCACTTAGATATGTATTTTGACACATTTGTAGTCCCTTAAAAGTTATGCTGTTTTGCTGATGAGCAGAAAGCAGCATAAAAGCTGAACAGACTATCAGTTACTCGCAGGCTGTTCTGTTTTTGCTATTTGCACATAGCCATTTTCACTTTGCTTCTGAGTGGGAAAGGGTAAAGAAAAAATACAAACACTAAAAGGGCAGTTTCTGATCAACCTTCTGGCAAAATAAGCATGGAGGGCAGAATCACTTTTTTTTCAATATATCTTTTCCTATGTAAACTACCACTTGGCAAGTAGGGTAGGTTCTTGTTGAGTCGTGGTTAATGGAGATCATGTCATGAGAATGTTTCTACATGATGCCGTCATCACGGATCTTTTTTTTCTGACACAGTTTACAACATTTTGCTGATCAAAAGTGCAATTAAAACAGATCAATATTGTAATTCATCACAACTCAATACGTTCTTATCAAATGATACTATCATATAAAATGCTAAGCTTTATGTTGATGAATTTATTGTAGGGTTTCAAGAGGTTACAAAAATCATTAACCAGTTTATCTTTTGCCGCAACCGGTTAACCGACACACCTTAAGTAGTGAAAATGTTATCAATATCATACCGCTCATACCTGTACCCTCGAAAGTGTAGAAACGAAAGTAATTTGAGATCGCTTGCGTTGATATCATGTCTGTTTCTTAATAAAATGTTTTGTAACATTTATTTTAATAATTTTGTAAATATTTTCAATAAATTGTTTTTATTTTTCCTGCGTAAAAGAATATGAGTAAACAATTTAAGAATTACACAATGTTCATTTTCACGGTTCATAAGCTTTTTTTTGGCTGGTTTTTTTTACATTACGTTCGCGTCGTATCGCTCACAAATGGTGTGTTTCTTGGTTTATTCTGCTTTTTATTTTCTTATTAATGTTTATTTATTAAATTAGTCTAATTATTTGCTTTCTTAAATAAAACTTGCCTCAGACAGTAGTGGTAAAAATTGTGGATGACGTTAATTACTAACAATGATTTTAATTTTTGATAGAACAAATAAGGTGTTTTATTTCGACAAGATTTTAACTACGAATGCAATTCTTGATAAAAATGTAACTTATAAATACTGTATTTTCGCGGGCAATCAGTGTTGGATATTGGTTAACAAAACATCAAAATAAGCCATCCAATGTTTCAACTGAATTTAATCACGAGTTCGATAAACATGTCAATTGCATCTTTGCTAATAGCCCCCATTCATTGTAGATCATTAGTTAATTTTTCGCGAGTTAAACAAGTGCCAATTATCAAAACATATGCCCTGTTTGTTACCACAAAGCCAAGGTACTGATTTATTGCTTTATTGCTTTATACTGCCTTGTTTGTTGACACGTTATTTAATACCATTGATGGTGCGGCATGTTGTTCTTACTAGTTGCCAGTGCAAATAAGCAGTATGTCGCGCGCAAAACGTAAAATCGTACGAACTGTATTATGAAAAAAAATAAAATATTCCAAGAAAAAATCATACTAAAACAAGATGTGTTTGAGAAACACAATGTTCCCCTATATAACGTTTGACCTTGAAGGATGACCTTGATCTTGACCCTTCACCACTCAAAATGTGCAGCTCCATGAGATACACATGCATTTCAAATATAAAATTGCTAGCTTCAATATTGCATAAGTGACGTTACATGAGCAATTTTGACCCATATATTTGACCTTGAAGGATGACCTTGACCTTTCACCACTCAAAATGTGCAGCTCCATGAGATACACATGCATGCCAAATATCAAGTTGCTATCTTCAATATTGCAAAAGTATTCATAAATAAGCAATTTGGGCCACATATATTTGACCTCTGACCTTGATGGATGACCTTGACCATGACCTTTCACCACTCAAAATGTGCAGCTCCATGAGATACACATGCATGCCAAATATCAAGTTGCTATCTTCAATATTGCAAAAGTACTCATAAAATGAGCGATTTTGTCCACATAATTTTGACCTCTGACCTTGAAGGATGACATTGACCTTGACCTTCCACCACTCAAAATGTGCAGCTCCATGAGATACACATGCATGTCAAATATCAAGTTGCTATCTTGAATATTGAAATACTGCAAAAGTGTACATTAAATGAGCGATTTTGACCCATATATTTGACCTTTGACCTTGAAGGATGACCTTGACCTTTCACCACTCAAAATGTGCAGCTTCATGAGATACATATGCATGCCAAATACATGTATCAAGTTGCTATCTTCAGTATTGCAAAAGTTATTGCAAATGTTAAAGTTGGCGCAAACCAACCAACCAACCAACCAACAGACCAACCAACAGACAGGGCAAAAACAATATGTCCCCCACTACTATAGTGGGGGACATAATTATTTTTTCAGGTTAACCTTTTCCCGAAAAATGTAACCGGTTAACTGGTCTTTTCGGTAGGTTAACCTGTTAACCAGCTCTTGCATCCCTAATTTATAGTTCTTCTTGAATGCTCTGAGCTTTTATAAGTACATACATGTACGTACAGCTCTGAGTTCTTCCTTGCAACCCATTTTTTAATGTAAAAAAAATCAAGTCTCATGTATGTCTATAAAATCAAGTTTAATCAACCTAATACATCGTTACAAACACAATACCTGTTATTAACAATATCAATTTGCGAGTGAATTGTGTAGAAATACTAAAAACAAAAACTTTATACAAAACCCATTATAAAACTGAAAGCCGAAGTTTTGAATTGACAATTTGATCTATCTTACGGATGTTCCGGAGATAGTCCGTATATAATAATTGGTAGATTAGACACGAGATTTATATCGCCAAGGATTCCGGAGTCTTGATCGATAGTGTATTTTCAAATTCGGAATAACTCGGAATACTCGGCTTTGTCCATTGCAAAAACATATACATTTAGAATTAAAAGAACCGTTGACGTGTTTGAAACTTTGGATTAATATCAATATTATGCGGGCATTACATATTAAGTAAGTTTGTTTTAATTTGCGCATTATGGATATATTTACGATCTATTTGTGTTTATTTATGCCAGAAAATAGTTTATGTGGCTAATATTTCAGATTGAACTGCCGCCCGGATTCTTGGCTGGGGACTTGACATGGAAAATGCCGTAAGCAGTGGCAACTCACAGCGACCCGGAGGGTCAATAGCTGGGAGTTGGATTATTGCAACTACTCTAAATTTATTGCAAAAACATGAACATCCAAAAACTTCATATTTTTAAATTAGAAATAAACTAAATTAATGCTCCAACATGACATTATTGTTCGAAATTTAAACATTACTTTGGTGATTTAAACAGAATATAGAACTGCAACAACCAACAGGGGCCAGTCAAAAAAAAAAGTATATGTAAGAAAAAGGAAAAGGGCACCAACGCAATCCAACTACCGGACATGAATTCCAAGGCACTGCTTCACAGTTCTCATGTTTATCACCAAAAACTCTGCACAGATTTACAGCAAAATAAATTATTTCTCAAACGGTACCTGTGTCATTCCATTCGACACAGTATTAAACTGTCCACATGGCCTCAAACACGAGAAATTGTCAAAAATTCAGTCGATGTAGCTAAGCCTGTCCACTTGTGTTTAGACTGGAGAAGTCCTGTTAGGCATGTAATAAGCGTGTAGAATTATTTTGTGTGAAAACAAGTTGATTTCTTGGCTAATATTCGAAGACCAAGCGAGTCATTGACTTAACAGTGCTCCTTGGATGTGTTTTATATGGAGCTATAGCCTATAGACAATTTATCGGGAAATCACGTATTACGTGCCTTACAGGCATACATGCCATATGTCCCGGGAATAAAGAACTTGTCCCGCTGTCCCGGAAATCTGTCAAATGTCCCGGAATTTACAAAATCCATATATACATGTACCTTATCTTAGGCTTAACTGCAATTCGAATCTGTGTATATCTGCAGCTTCTCCATGACAATGCCTACCCGAATAGGCAGACTACGCTACGTGTCAAAATCGATCAATTAACAGCGGTCCTGTTATCATATCGATTGTCTCAATGTCTCCGAAAAGGCGGCATTGTTTAATGTGGTTGTTAATTGACTTTAATCTACTACGTCATTATTTCCCACTGCATAAGGGCAAAGGATAGTTGTTCACACATCTGAAGTCCAACATCGCTGAGTAAAAAATTAAAAGCAGTTTATGTTCGCACGTGTAACCGACAAAGAAGTTGAGTAAAAAAGTAAGCATATAAAAACGTCATCCTCACTAGGTTTATTATTGTCTTGTTCTAAACCCCCAGTGAATGAATGAATAAAGGCGTATCAACAACTACGCGTTACACACCGGTCTTAATAACAATAACGCAGTGACGTCACCATCTATGTTTATAACGCTTACACTGAAAACACATGGCTTGTATCTAGTAAACGAAGTAGTAATGTTTAATTTGACGTTAATAGATCAAGTGTATTTCGGATAGGCTTTCGAACTTTTGCAATTAACGATGCGAAACAAAAAAATGTACCAAAAATGCACATATCTATAAATATCGCTACATTTTATACATGTCCTGGAAAATCAGCAAAAGTCCCGGACAATTTAACTCAATGTCCCGGAATTGGTCTGAAAAATTATGGCATGTATGCTTACAGGACTCATTCACCAGTCTAAACACAAGTGGACAGGCTTAGCTACATCGACCGAATTTTGGACAATTTTTCGTGTTTGAGGCCATGTGGACAGTTTAATACTGCGTCGAATGGAATGACAGGAACCGTTTGAGAGATAATTTATTTTGCTGTAAATCTGTGCAGAGTTTTTGGTGATAAACATAAGAACTGTGAAGCATTGCCTTGGAATTCATGCCCTGTAGTTGGATTGCGTTGGTGCCCTTTTCCTTTTTCTTACATAAACTTTTTTTGACTGGCCCCTGTGCAACAACCCAAGTTAGTAAGGCAAATTGATGTCCAAAAAAGGCAGAATGTCAAAATTAGTACTCACTTTTTATTTGAAGAAATCTCCAAAACTCTCAGAATAAAAAACCTTTTCGGTTGCACACTTAATTTAAGAAACAACAAATGTCATCGATAGAAATAACTTAATTACCAAATAGATATATGTATATGCTTTATTACACAATTCTATTTTTGTAACATCGTCTGTTTATTTTTATTCTTCCTTAATATGAGGAAAAAATCCAAATATATCCAACTACTACAACCGGAACCATTCGGTTTAGGTTAGAAAACACTATAAAAATAACATTTTAACATATTTCTGTCCCCGATGTCCCCGATGTCCCCGAAGTAGAGTGTGCCGTGGCAAAACTGAACAACAACAAGGCAGCCGACTACATGGGCCTAACCGCCGAACATCTCAAGTACGGTGGAGCAGCGATTTACCCTGTGCTGGCGAAGATAATCAACAGAATTTTTAAGCATAATGAGATCCCAGATAGTCTGAAGAAAGGTGTAATCATCCCGGTACACAAAAAAGGGGGAGTCTGCAAAACCCTGATAACTACAGAGGGATTACCGTAACGTCAATTCTGCTCAAGGCTGTGTAACATATCCTTAACGCTAGACACAGGCCAGTTTTCATGAAGACACAGTCTCGCCTACAATCGGGATTCACGCGCGGCACTTCCTCCATCAAATCAGCGTTCCTAGTGTCGGAATGCCAACTCGAAGCTAAATCCAGGAAAAACCAGATGAACCTTATAACACTGGCCACACGGAAAGCCTTTGCCGTTGTTAACCATAATATCCTATTGCGCAACCTGATTTTAGATGGAATCGATATTTGTATATAAGCGGATAGGCATTTTTCATGTTTTTTTTTAAATTAAACTGCTTGATGTTTTACTTTTTAGATGCACTATGATGCCTTCTTACTTAATACTATGCCTCCTTTACAATTGTGTACCTATCATGTAACTTACCCTCTTAACATTGTAGCTGGTTTACACTTGTTTTATTATATACCCTTGTTGTACAATAGTCAGTTCAAAAGCTCACATGAGCTTATGTTTTGTATATGTTGCTGTCTTGCCGACTTTTAATACAGCTTATCTTATCTTATCTTATCGATCCAGCTTAATGGCTACTTCTTTGCAAAATCTACTCAAACATAAGTTCATGTGTGAAGTAGCAGGGCCTATTGTCCGGGCAATTGAACGTATGTCAAGGGGTGCGCCAGGGGGTGTCCTCTTCACAGAACACTACAAGAGATTCAATAACCCTATACTCCTTAACTTAGAAGAGAGATTTAGGGGAGCTAGCATTGGCCTATTTGACTGCCACATTCTACTTGTGCGGACGGCCTGGCGTTACTGTCCCACTCGGACTGGGAGATGAATCTCATGCGCAAAACAGTTGAAGAGTTCAGTCGAAGACACAGGTATGACATCAACCCATCAAAAAGCAGCTGCATCAGGGTTAACCCGAAAAGCACCGCCCCAAGTCCTGACTTTATACTTGAAGGTACTCGCATCCCACTAGATACGTCCACTACTCATCTTTGAGTATACCGAAATACCGGTACCGAAATACCAAGTGCAAAGTGAATACGAAAGATAAAATAGAGCTAGGAAGGGGCACAGCCTACTCGCTCATGGGGGCAGGCTTCAATGAAAAAAACGGACTGAAACAATCTGTAAAATCTCGTCTATGGTCCACCTTCGTAGTACATAGAATGTTATACGCCCTGGAGGTCCTACCCTACAGTCAAGCCGATCTCAAAGCCTTAGAAGCATTCCAGTTGAAAACCTTAAAACAAGTGCAACATCTAGCAGACAGGACTTCTAACGTTGCTGCCCTGTCTCTATTAGGTATTTTGCCTATTCGAGCTCAATTACACAAAACACACTTAATTTGTACTGCAGTATAGTTCAGACACCAGGGACAGTTGAATACAAGGTGGCCGAGAGACAGCTGGCTATGAAATTTCCAACAGATCATAGTTTCTTCTCCAGTATCCACAGACTGCTTCATTCCTATAATCTACCGACAGCGTACCAACTATTCGAGAGCCCGAATAGCAAAGAGGTGTGGAAAGCCAAACTAAACAGTGCGATGGACTAGCATACCATTGCGACCTGGCAGGAAAAAATCCAAAAAAAAACCTATCTTATGGTATATCAATACAGATGCCCTCTCTGTCGGGAAAACCCACCACCTGTACACCTGCGTGAGGCCAAACAGAATTGACATCCTAAGAGCAGAAACCAAAGCAAAGCTGTTGACAGGAACCTACACCTTACAAGCTTACACAGCAGTTTTCAATCAATACGCTGTAAATTCAATTTGCACACTTTGCAACACAGAACCTGAATGCAGAGTGCACTTTATAGCTAAGTGCCCCACGTCTAATGCCGTGAGAGACAAATACAGAGCCCGTCTCCTTGAGTGCTTGAGCCTACACGCAAGAGAAGAACCGCTGGAGCTAGTGAACAACACAGATAGCTTCACACAGCTGATCCTTGACAGCACACATCCTAGTGTCAACAAAGGACACCTTCCCCCAGAGAAGGAGGTAGATTCCATGGAGTTGCTGTTCAGATAGTACATATTGATTACCCGTCTTCTTCGGTGCCGTGAGCTAGCAAAGGGGTCATGATATCACCTTAAGGGTAATGCTAACGCATATCTGTCGCTACTCGCGATTTTATATTTTAATATATTTGCTTTTAACTTTTACCCTATATGCGTTAGCTACTAATATGCTTTTAAGCAAAGATTGTCTTATACAATAGACCGTACTTTACGGAGGCACACTAGACGATAAACTCTGTATATATCTATTTTATTGTGCCAATCCGTCGTTCCGCATTATCCTTTAAGTCGGTGAAGCGGACTTATTTTACATTTTATCGTGATGGACACTTTTTAACATCTGGCTACCTGATATAATGTACAAAGGCATGTTTTTATCGCGTACGTATATAATTTTGTGATTGTGAGGATTCATTCATTCTGTGCGACAGCATCAGACACTACCAGAGGCCTTACAACAACAACAACAAACATAGCAAAACATATTATTACAATCGCAAACATATATTATTTTTAGATTTTTTTTTACAGCTTTGTAAATACTAGCCCTGCATCCACGCTGACAATGACATCCATGAGAATCGTTTAATAGAGACTTCACGACTCATATATTACAGATAAGCGGTATTTTAGTATGGCGACAATAAAAACGTTAACGTTTACGGACATTCTTAGCATTGCTTATTCTAGGAAGATCAACTAAATAAATACCTCAATTGTAGAAATTACGTTTGATTATATTCCTCTTTTTGTTTTGAAGACTATCAAGATTGCTTCAGTACCCCAAAGAAGGTCACTTTGTAATGAAATATTGTTGCAATCATTATCAATTATTTTAAAAAGAACTAGTACATATCTATTTAAATGTGAGTATTTTACTCTGTTTCTGATCAAATCTAATGAATAAACAACGGCTAGTTTAACTACAACCACGCATTTATGATATAATCTCACCGAGGTAGTCTGTATTTATATATTTTAGTGGAGACATTTCAAGCTGTGTCGAACTAACGAATGTGGTGATGTGTTTACATAAGGGTTTATATAACGGGGTTAGACGATGACTAAATTACAATCTCAGTTTCAAGGCTTTGAAAATTTTGATTTTGATGATAAGTTAAGAATTATCTTGTCAGATAATAATATAGTTAAATTAGCTGAAAAAACCTGCTTTCTGATATTAGAAAAACGCAAAGAACATATATATTGTGAAACTAACTGATTTTACCGTTTTTACGTATCTAGTGTTATATTGTAGATATCTGATGCATTTTATGAACTACTGTGAAACTAACTGATTTTACCTTTTTATGCTTTTCTAGTGTTTTATTGTAAATATCTGATGCATTTTATGAACATGAATTCTGTTTTTAAATGTTTTATCTTGTAGATATGTAATAAATCTTGCATCACGTCAAATATTTAGTAAATGTCTTTAATGTTGATAGATAATCAGATATCAAGTGATATTAGCATTGTATTTACATTGCCTATATGATGTACTGTCTCCTATAATTCTATTATGAATGGCCATGTGTGCTTATTTTATAATGTTTTAGATATTATGTTTTGTAATGGAGTACATGTGGATGAGAAAATATATACGAAAGTGGTGATATGTTTACATACGAAAGTGGTGATGTTTTTTACATACGAAAGTGGTGATGTGTTAACATATCTTAAGGGCTTCTTCCGGTATGAAGTATATTTGTATCACATTAAACTTAATCTACTAGTTCTATGGAGATCACGCATCACTGCCCAATAAACACATTCGTTCGTCCAAATACCTATATCAAATTACCTTTGTGAATTTAGACAGTAAAACACGTCCATATTTTTTTTAAACTTCCTGTTTAAAAATGCTATGATGTGTTGAAAAATTGTGAACGGTTATGTATGTAAATCTAATCTTAAACTCCATAGCAGCGTGTTTACAATTCACTGGATGTTATAAGAATGTTAACAGAAACATAAACATTTAGCTTATAAATATAAAAAATGAACAAATTGTAAGTTTCGTTATATAACTGCTTGTATACAACCTGAATGGATATTTTGAAAATAGTTTGAAATTTGGAATTATTCAGAATGTGAAAATAATCATGGTATTGACATAAAATATTTAACTCTCCCAAAGGAAAGAGTTGATATACACATACTCTACTGACAGCATTTCTCGAAGAATTTATTTTGCGATAATATCTTGTAGGTAATTGAAAACACGAAAATGATTTCGTCTTAAACTCCCTAACGTTGCCGATATAATGATTATTTTTCAAACTTCCTGTTTGCAATGCACTGGCGCGTTTTTTACTTGTAAAGGGATATGTATTAATTCAGTTAAGCTATAAATACTCTACTCCACAATATCCCATTTTCAAATCAATGGATGTGTGTTAAGAATTTAGAAGAATTTAAACAGAAGTTAACAAAATAAAACAAATGGCAATGTTCGTGATACTATTGTTGTTTCACTTGACTGGATGTTTTGCAAATAGTTTGAATTATTCAGAATGTGATAAAAATCCTTGTATTGACATTCAATATCCAACAAAGGAAAGAGTTGAAATGCACATAAGTTGCAGTTTAAACTTAACGAAGGATTTATTTTGCAACAATGTGTGGTCAAATGTTACTGTTCTTAGTCTGGTAGGTAACTGGCACCACGAAAATGCTGTCGACCTAGACTCCAACACGTTTGAAAGGTTTGGTAATTTAGAAGAGCTCCGCTTCGTGGGCGTTCTGATCGTGACGTTGTATCCAGGCTCCTTTCGTGGATTGGTTAACCTCCGGGTCCTTGATCTGAGCAACTGTCTCAGTTTGGGGTATTCCAACTGAATGTCTGCGTTTGAATCAGACGCAACACTTCCAAGCCTTCAGGAGCTGATTCTGCATAGGACGGGATCGAACAGGAACATCGATGATAATTTTATGCTAAGAGACGCATTTGCAAAGCTTCTCTATTCTAGACCGGTGCGTGTATTAGATTTATCGGACATGCTTATAAAAGAATATGATATTGGTCAATTAAGTTGCTTTGCAAGATATTTGGAATTCGTAAATATGTCTGGAATATCTGTTTTAGATTTAGCAAACAGTAACAATAATATGGACTGCAAACTTCCATCTTTAAAAATATTGGACGTTAGCCGTATGAATGCTGATAAAAACCGCCCTGCATATTTTTGGTGCGTGAAGGAAGAGACAGGTATACAAACTAAAATCTTTAACGAAAATTACACAACCGTCAGCCTGGATGCTTTATACCTTGATAACATGTGTGGAAACACACGAAGCAGAAAATTAGTAGCCTCTTCACCTGTGGAAGTGGGATGTTCATTAGGATCAACTATTTATCTAAAGAATGCATACCTCCGACGTAACTTCATTTCGGTTCTCGATATAGAATTAGACTTGACGTGCCCTACAATAATAGACTTACTCGATTTATCGGATAACGGATTGCAATATATAAATCCAAAGACTTTCTGGAAGATAACTTCTCTTAAACAATTTCTATTGTCTGATAACAGTCTTGGCGAAATGGTCTCCTCTCAACCCGAACAATTTCAACAATTGTTTGCTCCGTTTGAAAGACTAGAAAATTTGGATCTGTCACGAAACAAAATTGCTTTATTACTTGACGGAGTGTTCACAAGGAATCGTCATTTAAAACGCCTTTACCTGTCTGGCAATGTTTTTAAGCAATTTTCTTTAAATTTGAATGAATTGACCGACCTAGAATATTTGGATTTAAGTGACAATTTACTTCTCGAATTAGATTCAACTGGCTTAGCTAAACTGAATTCCATGTCAATTAATACTCAAATGGACTTTAGAGGACGTACAATTCAGTGTTCAGAATGTGAACATTATAATACTGTTAAATGGTTGCTCGAGCACAAAGAAAGTATCTTTTCAAATACAAGTTTAACGTGTGTGAATTCAAAGGAAGACGTAGATTCGATTTCTAAAACGGTGGAAGAAAATTTGCACTATATTTGTTACAGAAACAATTACATTCGACGCAACATTATATTCTCAGTTTTAGCATTTGTGTGTTTTTGTTCTATTGTCGTTGTGGCTTTTATCCGAATTAGACGCCAACGAAATGTTCATAGGCAGCATAGGAGACGTCAACAAACCATAAGAAGATTAGATAACGGTCAACTTCAATTTGCGGCGTTCATTTTGTACTCAAGTAAAGACGAGGAATTCATGCGAAACTTCGTCTATGCGAATTTGGAAAAAAATCTTCATCTAAAAGTTGACAGCGACAGAGAGTTAGTTGGGTTTGGTGACAAGAATTTCAAGATTGGACACTGTATCATGAACGAAATCATAAGATGCTCCAAAGCTTCAGCGGTAATCGTTGTAGTTCTTTCAGACAATTTTTGTAGCAGCGATTTCTGTCTGCAGGAGTTTGATGTTGCATTCCGCGTTGGGAAGCCAATTATACTTATGCTGAAAGGTGAAGTCGATATTTCACTGGCACCAGTCGCGATAAGAGACTTGTTTAATACGTACGTGAGGGTACTATGGCGGATAGACGACTACGGGGAATACGAGCTGATGACGAGCTGGGACAACGTGTGTAACTCCATACTGGAACTTGGTGGTGTCCTTGATGGTTAGAATGTTGATTTTAACTTCAGGAAAACTCTTTTGTACTTTTGTTGCAAAGTACAAGAACATGTGTAAAGGGGATCTTTAGCGCCTGAGCTAAGGAGATCGTTAGTATTACAGTTTTCAATCTGAACTATGTACAGTATTAATTAGTTTATGTAAATAACGCTCGTTTCACTTTCCTTTTATTCGGACGATTAAATCCCTATGTTCTTGTTAATAGTTTGAACTTGAACGATGGGATATTAATATGTCTTGCAAATAATTAATGATCATATACGTATGAAATTCGGTCTTGACTGAAGTATGAATTAAAAAAGATGTATTTTTATGACTTATTTACGTATGTTTTAATGTTTTGACTCATTTATATATCTGTTCCTTTAACATATACAATCTATGCAATTATCTTTATTTTTGTATATGAGACATCAATACAATCATTCGGAGGGATACCATTACGTGACTTTGTGAGATGATTTCTCAGGCTCCAACACTACAAAAGAAAAGCCTCATAGTATAGTTTATTGTAGTAATCCATTAAAGACGCTATATTTTCTAATATATATCTAAGTTTCTAGCGGTAGTTTGTATTGTACTAACGAAATGTATATTTTATTTGCAATGCATGTATATGAAATTTTTGCTTGGGCATTGTAATTTAAATTTATGAAAATATATTTTTGCAATTATAATGGCCTATTTTTGTTTTTGATTTGAACTTATACACACTTTGTTACATTCTGAATCACTATTGATATATATTAGTGGTACCCTCTCCAACACTACAGAAGAAAAGCGTCACAATATAGTTTACTATAGTAACCATTTGAAAAATATTAGTTTTAATGAATCCATTAAGGGCACAATATGTTCTTAATAAATCTTAGTTTTATCGGTAGTGTTTCTTGTTATTACGTGATATATATGTTATTTGCAATATACATGTCTATGAAATGATTGTTTGTGCATTTTTTTAAATATAACTATGTCTAAATATATGCTTTCAATTCGGATGGATTACTTGTGTTTTTGATTTAACTTAATACGTATTGTGTTATATTTTTACTTATTATTGTCATTTATAGTAGTACAAACGTTTAAAACTTTCTGGCATTGACTTATAATGAACTTATTGCAGTTCTCAAACCTTGTTCCTGCTTTTCTCCGTAATACTATAGTATTTACCTCTGGTATTGTAACTAGGAATTGGACACTCGAAGTAATCAATCACATTAGGGCTACGGAAGGCACATCGTAATTGTGAAAGCGCGAACATAGCGAACGGTGGCGGCCTCAGAAAGTCGGCCGTGCGCCACATTGTGGTGGAAGCGGTGGGAAAGGTTACATACAGTTAAACTTCTTTTTATGATTTCAACTGCTTCAAGTAGGATTATTCAAATGATAGCTCAAAACTTGTTCGGGCCCTTGTCTGCAAATACTTACCTGAATCTAATTCAACATTCTGTTATGCATTGTTATTAAATGCCGGGAGGCTCTTTTGTATGTTTAAATTGGTTTCATGGTACTTTAAATGTCGCACATTTTAGTGGAAAGTTGCAGTTAGTATATTGTTTCTCAGGCAGAACTTACAATGTCACGTTTTAGAAAATGTATTGGTTTAAAGCAGGTGTACACGTTTACTTGATATAGCATTTAAAAGATGGTTCTTTGAATATTGGGACTTTAGTCGCATTCAAAGTCAATAAATATATGTGAACTATGTATTTTTGCACACTTGATTTGATTCCGTTTACCAAGTGTTTAATGGAATATAGTGCAATCGGTTTACCTGTAGTTCTCATATACTATTCTGACATATGCTTTAAACTACTATTTAGGTAATTTCTTATAAAGTTGTAATGCAAACTTTTAATCTCCTTGTTTAGGGAAATTTTCAATATTGCCGATATATTGCGACAAAATTATTTACAACGCGATGATTCGTTTTGCTCAATATTACCAACGATATTCGGCTTTTTCCAATGGCAAAAAAGTAATAGTTTTTCCCAAAAGTCTGACCAAATTTCCCCGCAAAATGGCCAAACCTTTCCAAAACAATCAATGATAAATGTTATACAGCGATAAATCCGTCAACTGTTTGGTAAAATACGAAAAATGCAGTTCACTCCCTTTTTCAGATTTCATACGGACTCTAAACTCTCATTTGAAATATAATTGTAATACTTGGATTGCTGATCAGAACGTGTGTTGCATATTACCAGTTTTGTTTGTAGATACATTTATTGACCAGAAAGTAGGATATTTAAGTTGGTTATAAACATATTAATTTGCAAAAAAAGAATATAGTCTCATATATTTACTGTTCCTTATTATTGAAAGCAGTTTGATTAGCTCTTCATAATATTTGGATTATGTCGTCGGTTTTGAAAGAAGCACATTCAATAAGACATTTGTAATTATATTTTAGGATTGTTTTCAATATTGTCACCGTAAGTGATTCTCGTGAAATGAAATTACATGCAGATATTCGGTTTCCAACAATATGATTAAATCACCAACGATCAGAAGAACATTATGAGCAGGCAGCATTCTTTAGTGTTACTAAAACCCTTGTAAAAAATCCAACTCATCCGCCATTAATATTTCATCAAGCAGATTTATAACCAAAAAAAACAACAGCAGGAAGAAAAAATGTATTTGATAAAAAATGTAATCTTTAAATATGATCCACATATGATATTAAATTAAATATTCTCATTTAATAGATTGAATTCATAACATTACAAAAGGCTTTGTTTTCATTGTGTATTTAATAATGTATAGATTACTGCAAATAGAACTTGCATGTAAACGAATATTAAGTTAACATTTACTTGATCGTAAGAAGAAATTTGAGCAGGACGTTATAATATAAATTTAAAAATGCATTTAAACATGTGCTTTAAACATATGGTATAATGTTATGTATATTCTTAATTATAGTGTGTAATTTTCCCCAATATCATGGTTCATCACATTTTTCACGGTGTATAACCATATCGATGCCCCTCTCGGATGAAACGCTATATCGGTACCCCTCTCGGATACGGTACTGGTTATTGTGAGATAAAAACATGTTTATGTGTGGATGGTCATCCACAAAACAACAATTTATTTTTAAAAAGGGCGAGTGGTTATTCAAAGAAATTATTGCACGGATCATAAGAACCATTCTGATTTGTAGCTATATGTTTATTTTATTTTCTTCGTTAGTAATAACTTTTATATAAACGACCAGTCGAAGAATGTCCCGCTATTCAATATGAGTTTTATTAGTTTTAAATGTTTAATACAAACATCTGATCGCCTTGATTAAATAAGTTGCACACATTAATGGTAAGTATGGTTTTAAACGAGAACAGACCCTTGACATGGTCAAAGATATTGTCTACTTTCTGTTCGTATGAAGAACGGATATCACTCTCCAATATGTGATTATACCTTCACAAGCAACCTCTTGGATGCAGTTGGTCTACTGTTGCCTAAGTAATTAGTTTTAACTATCAATTAATTAATGATAACCCTTCAATTTTGATTTTAATTCTAACAATAGTTTTAGCATTTACAAAATGAAGCTAGTTTTTGTTACATGCTATTTAATTTTTTTGGTGATACAAATCAAAATCTTAAAAACATGCTTTGACTGACATTTAAACCATAAATGAGTGTTCAATTTTTAACATCAGACGAAGCTTAACTAAGCTCACATTAAGAACATGCATATACTGGTATATCCGTCGCAAACACGCCAGATTAACTTGGAATACATGTACACTTAAATCAGAAATACAGCCAGTGGCATTCACAAAAGTACGACCATCTAGCTACACAATTCAGGATAAGGAAGACACAAATTTGTCGTATTTCTGATTGCCCGACCGGCCTAAATTTGAATACATACTCTTATAGTTATAACTTAACTTCCAAAACATGTAATCATTACTTCTGCGCATAAGATTGTACAGGTTATAAGCATGGTTACATGGTTTTAGTGATGTTCGATCAAGTGTTGAATGTCATGCGATGGATATACCAATTAAACGTTACTTGCTTTTTTTGTTATCATGTCTTCATTGAAATGTATTTTATTTTCCTATCACCAATAAAGCGGATGGATATTGTTTGATGTTGTCCGTCCGTTTGTCCGGAGCTGTTTGTCAGCAACTACTGCATGCAATTTCAAGAAACCTACAATCAATATGTATCATCATACCGCGGCGCAGCACGCGTAAATTATGTCGGGATCGACATTGTAATTCCAGAATAATCCCCCTTTAATTAAAAAAATTCCGAAGCTGTTTTCAGCGTGGAATTAACGCCTGCAATTTCATGAAACTTATAAATGTGTATTATCATGCTGCTGTAGTGCAAGTTGAAGTTTCGACGCGTTCGACTAGGCATTTCCAGAATTATGGCCGCTTAATTTATTGAAATTGAGGAGCATGTCCGTACAGACATCTCAGTAAATTGTGTTTTAAGTTTCATGACATTTAATCTAAATGTATGCCATCATTTTGAAGAAGTGCGCTTCCAACTTTTGTAGGGATCAACTCTAGAGTTATGGCCCCGTAATTGATCAAAGATAAGGAATTATTTATCGGTGGTTTTTATTCAAGTATTGCTAGGATGACTCGGACATGTCAGAGGTATACGCCTTTAATTGATAGAACTTTAAGGATTTGTTTTTCAGTTTTTTTAATTGTATTACCATATTCATGTGGTGAGACAGTTCTAAGTAAATAACTATCTTTTTCACAATCAATAATGTTCGGCGTGGGATTTTTATTTGTAGAATTTGCTTGATGATAATACTTTTTAGTAAATGAATATCCGCTTAAGATACTGATATGGGGCGTAAGGTGTGTTGCCCGTTGCATAATCAATAACTTTCATAACGCCCATTACATCTTTGATCAGATTTTATTGAAGTATATATTACTACTATTGTATTATAACTCATATAACAATAATAGGTTTTGCTTGAAATAGAACATCATACTTATCATTTCTTTGAGAAATAAAGAAGTATACATAGTTCACAGTTTGAAAGGTCATATCGACGGCATATCCACTGCATGAAGCATGTATAACAAAGAAAAAATATTCCAATGTTTGCGAATTTATATTACTAGAAATAATACTACATGAAATAATACTACATTAATCTAATTTAAAGACTAAAGTAAATATAACGCTTGTCCCAATGACTAAAGATTCTTTAAAAACGAGGTCTGTGTTTTAAGCGATCATTAAGTAAATGCTGTAAATGCATTTATTGATTCCTGAAATAACGCATTGTATTGCCGTCGGTAGGCCCTTTATAATTTGGTACATATATAGATATATTTAGATAAGAACTATCTTTTTTCTGCGTGTAAAATGTTAAATTCCTCAAAATTCTCAAGTGCAGTTCATTTATAATTAATTTCCTGTAGTAAATTAAAATTATTCTGGTATGGTAAAGTTGTGTTTCGTCGCACTTGTAAGCGTACGCCAGATGGCTTTGATACCTCTGATCTTTTCGACGTCTTTTGCTTTTTGCTTCGTTTTTTTCTGGCAAATAAAGTGCATGGTCCATGCAAATGCATATCGAATCCGAGTATCCGAGAGGTTGCCTGTTCGCCGCAATCCACTATAAATTAGGGATACCTGTGCTTCATGAAAACCAGAAATGACAATTTTCTGAATATTTTCTATACGTTCTATTTATGAATATGAGTTTTAAATATAAGATATTTACAACAGATTTACCTCTGATATACATTTAAGGCATACGTGTATTGTTTCGAATGTAAAGTCATATTAACAACACACCGATGCGATAGCCAACAGTGCAACGTGAAACTGTGTCTCTTATATCTAAACTCCATTAAATGGAAAATTAAAACGAAGCATATTAAAACATAAGTCAACAATTGTAACGTTCAATGCAACACTTACTTTTGACAAACTGCGTTATCTTTAAGGTTGAACACACTTTTTGGTGACCACTCTTCATCACAGAACCATGTTTCTATCCGAGAATGACCGGTACCGCATCCGAGATGGATTCCGATATAGCGTTTCATCCGAGACGGGGCCGAAATGGTTGTAAACCATGTTTTGTCCAATCCCAAAGCTAAAGGCTCTAAAAGTTAAATCACAAAATAAGTAAGTGCAACCAATTAGTCCCCTAACATAAAACACGTTAAAATTTACTGTAAACCTAAACATCGGGTATATGTGATCTGCCGGTCTAGAAAGATCGTGTAAGCTCAGTAAAACCGAGTGCGCTAGAAACCAGCGAAATCGGCATCACCTGTTGTGGTAGATCGATACTTCGAAAATTTGAAAAATGTTATTGAAGAAAACAGTTCGCGTGACAAGCCTCAAATCTTAAGTAAATAGACGACTAGCATTTAGCCAGAGCACCGCCATCCAAATAGTATTGCTCCCATACATAAAAAACAGCAGTTTGTGACATCCCCCGCTCGACAACCACAACTGTAATGGGTCGCGCAAATCGGTATTCATTTGCCTAGTAATTAAGGGTTGGAGATTATTATCCTGATACTTTCATATTTGTGGCAGCACCCTAATGTGTGTGCTTCGTTAAAAACGTCACTGCCGTTTTGCAGTCATAGCTCACACAATACAGCATTGCATTTCTGATCGCCGTTGAGTTATAAACAATCACTCATTATGAATTTCAAAAGCGAGGCGAGACTTGAGCGCTGTAAATCAGCATTGCAAAAGACAACACCGCCGCCAAGATGACGTATCGCCACCAACAGTTCTTACCCCTGCGAGCGGTGGTTCAGCTCTATGATTCGTTCTTTGCAGGTACATTCTTCATTTAAATGATGTCCATAAGCATCAAACGAATAATACACAGCTTGTCGAAGTTGTGTATAGAAGAACTTTTATTTATATTGCACTTTGGGAGGCGGAAAACTTCAACGGGCGAGGCATGGTCAGGGGTGATAACCCCAAAAAAGGGTTAGGGTAAGGGTTAGGATTAGGGGTCGGGTTAGGGTTAGGGTTGGGTTTAGGCTAACCCAAATCCTAACCCGACCCCTTACACTAACCCTAACCCTAACCCTCTAACCCCCCCTTGCGCAATACCATACCATGCCTCGCCCGTTGTAGTTTTCCGCCTCCCGTGGTTTAACTGCCATCGTAATGTCTGTAAAACGTCCACTTATGAAGGGGGCATCGCATGTTCTATTTCAGCTATTCCATGTGTATTGCTCTCTAAAATCGTATGTGGTAAGGATAAATAAAATACTGCCTCTTTGTATCATGTATCGTAAATTATATACCTACGAACATGCACAAAACATGTTCTTTTAACACAATTATGTTCTTGTTAACAAAAGTTTCACGATTCAACATGTTAATATTTTTGTCATATATAAGGTTAATTTCAAGACAACTTATTTGTAGAATCTCCTGACAAAGGTTTTCTTTCAACTATTATGTTTCCTTATTCACTTTCGTTAGGTTGGTTTTGACTTTTTAATATTGGCTCGATGGAAATATAACCCATGTCAATTACTTCCTTCATTTCACCTCGTCAAAGCAATAAACAAAACTACAAGTGTACTTAATTAAAGATACAATTCAGACATGCTGAACCAAACTAAATTGTCAACTCATCATTGATCTCAGCATTACCTCCATAAGGAATATAAGGTGTACAATATAAACCCAACATCGCTTTACTGTCAATTGTAAGGAATGATAAATTGTCGTGAAAATAACTTCCTCATGATAGATACACCAAAGACAGAGGGAGTTTACCATCTTTGTTATCTCAGCGCTTGATTTGTCGCCTCGAGTAAGGGTCGACGTGAAATCGAAAGAGGAAGTTTGGGTACGGCGAGTGCATTATATGTATCGTTCAACAAAACCTGTCCAGTGAATATATGCGTGTTATTGAACCTTGGTTAAAAAGCATTATATAAAAAAATCCGTAACTATCGACTTTTTAATAACATATATAGACATAAAATTACTACTACTACTACTACTACTACTACTACTACTACAACTACTACTACTACTACTACTACTACTACTACTACTACTACTACTACTACTACTACTACTACTACTACTACTACTACTACTACTTCTACTTCTACTACTACTACTACTACTACTACTACTACTACTACTACTACTACTACTACTACTACTACTACTATTACTACTACTACTACTACTACTACTACTACTACTACTACTACTACTACTACTACTACTACTACTACTACTACTTCTACTACTACTACTACTACTACTACTACAACTACTACTATTTCTACTACTACTACTACTACTACTACTACTACTACTACTACTACTACTACTACTACTACTACTACTACTACTACTACTACTACTACTATTATTATTATTATTATTATTATTATTATTATTATTATTTTTATTTTTTTATTTTTTTTATTATTATTATTTTCTATTATTATTGAAATAAAATTAATAAATACTACTACTTTTATTATTATTATCGTTGTTGTTCTTTTTGTTATTATTATTTTAGCGGTTTTTAAATGTTTTCGTTTAACACAGTTATCATTTGCACGAGAAATGCCTTAATGTTGATTATTTATTTATGATGACCACGAGAAAGGTTACGATTGATCACAGGCACTTGTTATTAGGGCTTATTAGTGCTTTACAAAATTGTCGATAGCAACAGTGTTATTAATGTTGTTAAGTATCGAATTTAACGCGACGGCTTGAATGAACAAAATCAACGCTCAAGCTTTTTACAGTAGGTTATGGCAAACGTCTATGATAGATATTTGGTGTGCGTTAATAGTAAAGAGTATCTTACACTGTCTGAGTACTGAATTGGGTTATTAACTGTATTTATTGTACGAAAACAAAAATCATTTCAAGTACTTTGAATAACACTTAAATTTACTTAATAATGTTTCATTTATTTTGAAGAAAATGACATAAATTCGAAAATAGGTAACAAAATACACATCGGCCGGACAATACTACGGTCCGGAAAATACCCGCTAACCAGTATCGATGTTATCTAAGACGTGTAGAACTTTTAATGCATGAATATCAAAATATGTCATTTCTATGTTAGTGTTAAATCACATGCAACAATTACAATACGCAACCTTAGAAACTCCAAGTGTTATACATTTAGTTTAAAACAAATACACTCAAGCTAATCAAATTGTAAAAATATTATATTATTGTAGATGTATATCTGTATTTACGCTACAAATAATACAATATCAAAACACAACTTTTGAAAAATAATTTTTAAATTAACAAGTTACTGATTTGCATATGCTCGTTTATCTCTGTAATGTTAAGTCAAGCTTTCGTTACATTTATGTAGTCAGTTTTTTCTTGTATGAATATGTTTACTGTTTATTTCTTTTTTGTTGTTTCCGTTCACTCCATGACTATCTATAGAAGCACTTGCATTTACATATTACTACAATCGACTGGTTCATGCTTTTTATAAATGTATTTTCAATCAATCTTTTAACAATAAAAATATTGTTGAATTGTATAAAAAGGTGTCATAATATACATTAATTGCTTGTCAACGCTGTACGATGTGGAGTGTGATGCCCTCGATCCACACACACCCATTGACGAGTTCATTTGAACTGAGAAAAAACAACATTGCAAAACCAATACAAAGGATGATATTATTTTTATTAAATCATATAAGTGGGTTTAAAATACCAATTAATTACTAAATAGTATTGCGTGCCCAAGTCTAATTATATCGTTTATGCAAGACACACTAGTTTAAAAACAAGCCACACACGCTATTTGTTCAGTAATAAAATTATCTTAGAGTACATTCAATAAGATCAGATACACGTAATCTTATATTCGGATCTCGCAAATTTAACATTTTTGCAAGCGATAGTAAGTGTCCGTCTACTACGAAGAGAGTCAATCGACGTAAGCGAAAGTCGTCTGTGTTTTTACACCGATTAAAATAAAGCGTTCGTTGAAATTGAGCAGCGCCAAATCGGATCACTCGACCCATATAAGCATATAAATGCTGTCATTTCAAATCTTTCGATTTATTGCGCTATATAGGTTGACATGTATTTAACGTATGATGAAAAGTGTTTAGCCGCTAATAAATAGGAATAAACTTCTAAAGAAACCTAAAACCTGTATTAGCATCTAACTTACATAATAAACAAAGGCATCTACGTATTTTCTGTTTAACTGATAAAAAGGCTATCGTTGACGAAACATATACCGACAATTATAACCTGGTTATGCTTTCGCTGTGTCTATGGGAATTCCGGTGCACAATAACAGACGTTGTGCAAACAATCAACAATTACCTTGATGGCTCATTGATTAGTGCTTTATTACATCAAACAGTGATTGCAAACATTCGTTGAACGATGCAGAGAATAACATTTCTTTGAATAATGTATCAATCGTGTAGATATGGTCTACGCATTCATCAGACAAACATTTTTCTCGTTCAAACGTTATGTATTTCTAAAAATCAGATGGTTACGGACCATTTTGCAGGTACAGTAGGTTTTGGTTGATTTGTCGGTTATGAATGTGTTGAGGAAAGTACGTAAAATCCGTGTCCTCTGTCCATAAAAGCGTCTTTACTTGGGGTTTGGGTGTAAAAGAAACTTCCTTTTTCATTCAATCTTTAAACTCGCAGGTATTATTTATGACTATACCAACTTGAGTACAATCAATACGAAACTCCTGCGACGTGTAAACACTTAAATCCAACTGTTCAGTTTTATATGCACACGATAACAATCTTTGGCTTAATCGCAAACTTTCTGCTTAAAATACAATTTATTTGCTTTTAGAAGAGGAAGATACCGAGCATGAATATATATTTTATGATAAGAATAAAATAAATGAAACAAATTGTCATTTTCGTAATAGTATTGTTCTTTCACAAACTGAATGGATATAACGAAATTACTTTGAATGAATCAAAATGTGAAAATTATCATTGTATTGACATCAAATATTTAACTCCAACAATGGAAAGAGTTGATATACAGCCACAAAATATGTAGACTGTTTTTACGAAGGATTTATTTGGGATACTTTTAAAACTTTCTGTTTGAAATGCACTGGTACGTTATAAAATCGTAAACGGATATGAATGTGTACATCTAACCTTACACTCCACAACTTCACGTTTTCAATGTATTGTATGTGTTTCAATAATGTAATCAGAAATAAAAAATAAAAATACTTTATACATATTTTTAAAATGACACGAATTGCAATTTTCGTGATTGTATTCTCCTTACACAACCTGAATGGATGCTTTGCGAATAGTTTGAATTATTCAAAATGTAATAAAAATCATTGTATTGACATCAAATATTTAACTCCAACAAACGAAAGAGTTGAAATACACATACATTGCAGTGTACATTTCACGAAGGATTTACTTTGCGACAATGTGTGGTCAAATGTAACTGTTCTTAGTCTGGTAGGTAATTGGAACCACGAACATGGTGTCGACTTAGAATCGAACACGTTTGAAAGGTTTGGCCATTTAGAAGAGCTACGCTTCGTTGGCGTTCAAATCGTGACATTGTATCCAGGCTCCTTTCGAGGATTGGATAACCTCCGGATTCTTGATCTGAGCAACTGTGTTAGTTTGGGTTATTCCAATTTTTTGTCTGCGTTTGAATCAGACGCAACACTTCCAAGACTTCAAGAGCTGATTCTGCATATGACAGGGAACAGAGCGGATAATTTTATGCTACGAGACGTATTTGCAAAGCTTCTCTATTCTAGACCGGTGCGTGTATTAGATTTATCGGACATGCTTATAACAGAATTTGAGTTTAGTTCAACAGGTCGATATGCAAGATATCTGGAATTTTTAAATGTATCTGGAATATCTGTGTTGAATTATGCAAACAGTAATGGTATTTTGGACCGCATTATGCCGTCTTTAAAAATATTGGATTTGAGCCGTATTGATGCTGATAAAATTTTCAGCAAAGTTTCACATTTTTGGTGCCCGAACGAAAAGCTGTGTATACCAACTCACATCTTGGTTGACCGTAATTACTTAAATGTCAGCCTAGATGCTGTTTACCTTGACAACATGCCTGGAAACACACACCCAAGACATGTAGTGTCCTCTTCACCTATTGAAGTGAGATGTTTATTAGGAACGACGTTTAATCTAAAGAATTTATACCTCCGACGTAACTTCGTTTCGGTTGTCGATATAGAACTCGACTTGAAGTGCCCTACAATAATAGCCTTACTCGATTTATCGGATAACGGATTGCAATATATAAATCCAAAGGCTTTCTGGAAGATAACTTCTCTTAAACAATTGTTTTTGTCGGATAACAGTCTTGGCGAAATGGTCTCCTCTCAACCCGAACAATTTCAACACTTGTTTGCTCCGTTTGAAATACTAGAAATACTGGATCTGTCACGAAACAAAATTGCAACATTACTTGATGGGACATTCATCAGTAATCGTCGGTTAAAACTCCTTAACCTTGCTGGCAATGTTTTTCAGCACTTTTCTTTTAACTTGAGAGAATTGACCAACCTTGAATATTTGGATTTAAGTGACAATTATCTTCTCGAATTAGATTCAAATGGCTTAGCTAAACTGAATTGCATTCAAATTGACACTGAAATGGACTTTGGAGGACGTACAATTCAGTGTTCAAAATGTGAACATTATAATACTGTTAAATGGTTGCTTGAGCACAAAGAAAGTATCTTTTCAAATACAAGTTTAACATGTGTAAATTCAAAGGCAGACGTCGAATTGATTTCTAAAACGGTGGAAGAAAATTTACACTATATTTGTTACAGAAACATTTACATTCGAAATAACATTATTTGCTCATCTGTAGCATTTGTGTGTTTTTGTTCCATTGTCGTTGTGGTTATTATCCGTATTAGACGCCAACGAAATTTCCATAGGCAGCATAGGAGACGTCAACAGACCATACGAAGATTGGATAACGGTCAACTTCAATTTGCGGCGTTCATTTTGTACTCAAGTAAAGACGAGGAATTCATGCGAAACTTCGTCTATGCGAATTTGGAAAAAAATCTAAAGCTAAAAGTTGACAGCGAAAGAGAGTTAGTTGGGTTTGGTGACAAGAATTTCAAGGTTGGACACTGTATCATGAACGAAATCATTAGATGCACGAAAGCTTCAGCGACAATCGTTGTAGTTCTTTCAGACAATTTTTGTAGCAGCGATTTCTGTCTGCAGGAGTTTGATGTTGCATTCCGCGTTGGGAAGCCAATTATACTTATGCTGAAAGGTGAAGTCAATATTTCACTGGCACCAGTTGCGATAAGAGACTTGTTTAATACGTACGTGCGGGTACTATGGCGGATAGACGACTACGGGGAATACGAGCTGATGACGAGCTGGGACAACGTGAGTAACTCCATACTGGAACTTGGCGGTGTCCTTGGTGATTAGAATGCTCAATGCAATTTCATACAAACAAGTTGAAACTTTATTTGTAGAAGAAAATGTGCGTAATATGAAGATAATCTTTACCGACTGAGTCAAGGAGATCGTTAATTATTCAATTTTGATTCTTAACTATGAAATGTATTCAAAGTTCTATAAATAATTCTGGTTTCACTTCGAATATATTCGGATAATTCAGCCCGTTCTTTTTTATTTGTTTTAACTTAAACTGTTAAAATTAATATTTAGGTAGTGGACAACTATATATCGTATGCTTGAATGAGGTACGATTAAACAAAAATATTGTATATTTTAAACTTGGACACATGAAATATTTAGGGTCATTAAACTTTTACAATGTGTGAAATTATTTATACAAGTATGTGAGACATCAATACACTAATTCTACGGAACACCATTCCGGACATTAAAGAAAAAATTTCACACGCGAACACTGCAGACGAAAACAGTTGCATTTTCTTATATTTTAGATAATGATAGCAACCATTCTTATAATAACAGTTTTTTAATCCATTCAATCTCAATATTCTAACATAAATATTATTTTAGCGGGTTTTCCAGTACTTACGTAATGTATATATTGTTTGCAATACATTCATATGCATTTTTTTGTTTGAACGTTATCAATACAAGTTCATGTAAAAGATGCTTTCAATTTTGATTGATTCTTTTTTTGTTTGATTTAAATTAAAACGTATTGTTATATATTTACTTTTGAATTTAAGTAGCAGTGCAAACGTTCAAACTGTCAGACATTAGAAATATAGTGCTCAAATCTTGTTTCGGCTATTTTACGTATTAGTATATAGCTTACCTCTGGTATTGTACCTAGTAATTGGACGATTGGGGTAATCAATCCAATTTCTTAAAACAACGGGTCTTTAAATATCCTTTTAACTACACTCCATTCCCTTTATTGAGCTATGTCAGTAAATTATTTACCTCACTGTTAAATATATTTTAGAAAGAAAAAAAAAACATGATGAAACATGGAATTATTGGTATAAATTAACCAAGATTCTGTTAGCATGTTTCGACAGTTGAAAATTTGTTTTTCTTGTACCTTATTGTCTGATAAATATTATCAGAACTAAAACGAAAAAGCATTTTCTAAGCATATATTAATTTAAATGTTGTATAGTATATGATCAATTATGATGGTATAGGTTTAGCCAGTACAATAGTAGTAGTAGTGGGAAGTTGTTCACGTTGTTAAAAATATTACAATAACGCCATGTATTATGTGTCAGGGAAAAATATTAAACAATTTTTGTCGTGTACTATTTGGATTTACATCGAGAAAATATATACCCTGTACTATTTCCATTCTTTGTTAATGACCTCCATACTAATTTTGTTGATAGCAGATAAATATCGACGGATTTACATTTCTCAATTTCTCATTAACAAAAAAATGTATAATTCATCAGGCAAAGTAACATTCCCGAATATTAATAAAAGTTTAAATGGACAAACTTATTTTAATTTTATTATCTATTCTTCAATTAAATTAACAGAAGTAAACAAGCTTGTTCTTAATCATATCCTTTTCTGATTATACCTTTAATGCAGAATGTTTATATTGGTAGGAAATATTTGTATACATTCTTTATTTGTGTACATTCTTAGATTCGTCTACTTAAATATTGCATGCACGATAAAAATAAATACAGTATTAAGCTAACTTACTAATCTATGTTATCAACGACGATTTTAAACATTGCAAATACTGAAAATTGTATTATCTGCTCTCGTATGTAATGTTTGTAAAACTATATTATGAGGAATAAACATGCAGTATTGAATTATTTTGACGTTCCGCTGTAAACACGTAGTGTAATTTTACGTGTACATCCTTCAACATTGTAATGCAAAGCAGACGCGTTTTAAGTGGACAATTCGGTCTTTCCGAAACTACATAAGTTGTCTCCCATTCGGGTAGGTATTACGAGTATCCCGGGTAAAAAGCGGTCCGTCTAAAATGCGTATATGACTCATATCCGCGGATATGACCGAAAAGAGCGGATATGGACGAATATAAGCAATATCGACACTTTTTCTGCAATGTTTATTTCAATGTTTTATGAAAAATACACAATATGTATTAAATATGCAAGATAAAAATATCTTATATTTGATTTTTACTATATATTTTAGTTTAGTGGTACGTAAAAATATGCACGTTATTTTATTTATTCAAATTAACACAGGATATCGTAGTGCTACATTTAAATGTTTCAAGAATGATTATTACCATTATAGTTGCGCTGTTATTGAAAAACAATGCATGTCCCGGTAAAATTTTAGATTTTTCGTTAATATTTCAACAGTTCATATCCAATATCCCAATAAGTTAAAATACGAAGCCTATATGTTTAAGATTAATATTACAGCTGTTACATTCACTTATAAAACATAATATTAACGAAAAATCTAAAATTAGCGGGACATGCATTGCTTTTCAATAGAAGTCAAAGTTGATATGAAGCTGAATCTTTATTAAATTGAAATCGACAGACTATATGTACTCCTAGTTTCTTTTCCTGATTTTATCTCAATTTGCGTTGGCTCGTGTATTATGAATTTTTACTAAATAAAACCAATGGTGCATGTGTTTTGTACATATGTCTAAGCCGTTGACAGTGTCTGATATGATCCCATACATGTAAGCTTAAACAAGTGGAACATGTATTAACATTCCGTAACATACGACAGACACGTTTACCCAAATGATACGCTACGTATTTGTTAAAGTAAAACTGATTGTAATATATTTGTATTTATAATCAGTGTCCGAAAAAATTCTTATTTTTCAGGTAGCCCACTGGGCTACCAATAAAAATATTTAGTTGCCCATCAAATGTACCTACACAATGATAAGTGGCAAGTTTTCATCTTTATTTTATTTCTTCATTTACATTCATGATCTTTATAAACAAATAAGTATTTCTTCAGTAAAGTGCAACCGCGCATTTGTAATATGAAGTCCCCACACAGATCCGACATTTTTCTAACCGTTCAAACGCTTGGTTGCACTTTACTGAAAAAAAACTTATTAGTTTAAAAACATCATGATACCTATAGAAAACTCTTACGAATGAGCGGGCTCTCTACATAATCCCATTAAAATGGTGAAATATTTAAAAGAGATCCTTAAAAATGTTAACTGAGTCGTTTTTTTTTCCAACACAGATCCGAAAAAGTCACGTGGTATAGGCACCGTAATGAAGGAACTGATACAGCGTAACGGTAACGATACAGCGTGTTTACATTATATTTTATTAAGAGGAAATGTCAATGCCAAATAATTCGCGAGATACCCCGGTACTTTAGATGAAATTCACAACGAAACTTTTAATGGAAATTAAATGATCTCAATTTTGTACACGCTACGAAATTTTTATTTACTAATAAATTTACCCACGCCAATTTTCGTGCGCTTTTTATCTGGACAAAGAAATTCATTTATTTAATGTATAATTTGTAACTTAAAATAGCTGTACACGACGCGTGCAAACCGTGTCAGGTGATTTACACATGTTGCAATACAACGGTCCTGATTGGGAGCTTATTTCATCATATCTTTAAATAGAGCCATATGCCGAAATTCAGCAAATTAAAATGTATTTTGTTTTAATTGATTACAAATTACCATTCTTTTATGCATTATTTAATTTTGATTCTAAAATAAAAGCATCTGATGGTGGCATTTGTAAGTAGGTGTGTGTTTGGCACATATGTTTTATCCGCTTGTATTATTACACCGTTTATTTTGTTTGTAAACCTAAAAAATATAAGGTGTCGTTTAATGAATTTCCATTTTCACATAGTATAAACTATAAATCAGTAGACATATGATGCACAATATATTAATATTTTGTACAACATCTTCATGTATTGTTAGAGACTATGTCTGCAAGATATTTTATAAAGAATGTATCTCTTTATGATCAAATCCGTCATTTTTAGTAACCGTTCGTACCAAAACACCGAACCTTAAATTATACTCGATGAAAACATCATTTACACATTTAAGCGCTCTGTTCATAGCCACTTATCTTTAAATTCAGCAAGTGGTTTAAGTTTGGTTAAACAGACATCAAGTAGATGAAGTGAAATAAAGTTTCCTAGTATAAGAATACAAATGTCATTTTTAAAGAATTCGCACTCTGTAGTTTGAGTTGAACATTTCTTAAGAAAATAATGGCCCCACTTTTCACTTTGCATCAGCGTCCTACATTCATTTTTTACAATTACATTTACTACACGTTATTTCTGCTTGACATGCTCATATCTATTGCCAACGATCTATATTAAGACAAAGTATACTTCCTTTGTGTAAAGATAATTATATGACAACTTTATGGACACATATTTACGTTCGACTAGTTCAATATCGATATTGGTTCAGGTCTTTTGTCATTTAATACCTTGATTAATGACTGAATCAAGTCGATGCTGGATACGTAAATAATTGTAAAATGAACACATCGTGAACATTTTTTCATTTCATTTTTAGAACACACAAAAACTTCTCTGCGAAACGTTAGGTTGTGTTTTGTTTGAAGAATTCCTAAAAAAGACAGTACCACTGAAGTGAAATTATTTGCAAATTATAATTAAAACAAAGGACAAAATTGTCACAAAACCAGGTTTTCATTGTGAAAAAAAATCTGATAAAGGGAGACAACTCAAACTGAACTTTTGAAATGAACAAACAAAATTAACCCCCTTTGTAAGTTTGTTTTAAAATAAATCTATTTTTAGTCGTGGCGACCTTGACATTGGAGATATTGACGTGATTCTTTCGTGCGACACACCGTCCCATGATGGTGAACAAATGTGCCAAATGATTTTAAAATCTCATAATGAATGACATAGTTATAGCCCAGACAAGCTCATTTATGGCTATTTTTTACCTTTGAACTCAAAGTGTGACCTTGACCTTGGAGATATTGACGTATTTTTTTCGCGCGACACACCGTCTAATGATGGTTAACAAATGTACCAAATGATTTTAAAATCTCACAATGAACGACAAAGTTATGGCCCGGACAAGCTTGTTCCGCCCGCCAGCCAGCCAGCCAGCCAGCCAGCCAGCCAGCCAGCCAGCCAGCCAGCCAGCCAGCCAGCCAGCCAGCCAGCCAGCCAGCCAGCCAGCCCGCCCGCATTCGCCAATCTAATAACCAGTTTTTTCCTTCGGAAAACCTGGTTAAAGATAACTTTCTAGAAGATGTTCATTGATTTGTATTTCAGGAAACAATTTATTGTGTTGTCGTAAGCGTGTTGATCATCAATGTAAAACACAGTTATCTTGAAAATGACATAATAAATAAATCAGAACGGTACAAAGTTTGAACACTATTAACCGAACCATTGAGCCAATTCGCATCTTTGTCATTTGAAAACATCTGTGCATCTGAAACGGTTGCTAAACCCTACAGAAGTCTTCATTTTTATCTCAAATATGGAACATATTGCTACAAAAATTTGCACAATTGATTTACCGCTGGGTAGGTTTTCCGCCACTGGTGTACGATTAGTGACTGTAAAATGACACATACATCACCAATATTAATGTTCTATTTACATCCGTTGGCCCTTTATATAGGGAACAAATCAATTGCACGTACATCGCTTTTCAATCAAAACCAACAACACGACAATTTTTAGCAACTTGAGTACAGATGGTGTTTCCGCCTTGGAACGGTTTGTTGTTAAGAATGCGATGAAAACAAATCAGACAATGATATTACCAAAATTGTCAAATCCGTTAGAAAAACAGTTACCGTTGTATGAAGTAAAGAACACTCAAAACATCAACTATCAAATACTAGCACATCCGGCTGAAATAAATTGTTGATACTACTTACGAGCAATTAATTTGCATACCCCGAAAACACATTTTACTTTGTGTCTAATATTGCAAGCTTTTAAAAGTCAAACGAAACAGTTATCCACTGTTTACCTATTCACAAATGTTCATTTTGTATGTAGTTCAAGACACGATATTCCATGAAAAGTCTTCAATACATTTTTTACCGTGTCCACCTGTTTTTTTTGCAATACAGCTTCTTAAAATGATATTAATAACGATTTATGTGGTTGCAAAATGCACAATATCTACTAAGTTTAGCAGCATTCACAGTGTATTTATACTCTAATACAGGACAATTCATTGAAATTAGCAGAGTTCATTTTAATTAAGTATAATCAGAAAACGTTTTATTGGATGCATACCTGTGGGCGATATCACGAATTCTATTAAATACCAATATCAAAGTCTTCAAACTACTGCTGTAAAATGTTACGAAAAGCTTCAGGCCATAAAACATAATGTATTGATTTTTGATGAAAATTTAAAAGTGCACATTATTCATGAAATGACCAGATAATCATTGCAAAGAATAGTTATTTCTATTTCTGATAGCATTTTAAAAAGACATCCGGTGAATAAAAAACGGAAAGTTGTCAAGTTATATCTAAGCTGTATGAATACATATCCTTTGACGATTTTAAAACGCACCATTGGATTTCAAAAAGGACGTTTTCAAAAATAATAATTTTATCGGCAACTTTAATTTTTTACACCGGGTATTCTGATCATTTTATGCATGCTCTTATCCGTCACTTTGACAACAAATATCCGGAGAGTTCTCAACAATGTGTGTATACTGAGTACAGAGGAAAACAATAGTTGTAATGTTATGAAACTTAATTTCGTTTAAAAAACAAAACACGCAAAGCTTGATAGTGTGAACACTATTATTTAGATAAGTTTAAATAAATGACTGAAATGTTTGTCCTTAATTTATTGTATATTAAGTATATATAAATGTTATTTTCATATACGATAGAAACTCTTTATGTTGATTAAACAGCACGTCGAATACCAAAATTTACAACTACGTGAATTGCCAAAATACATAGGTTCCAATATCAATATCATACCTCTGTCATTGATGTTTAAGCTATACACAAATACTAAGTTTGTCTCCAGAAATGTATCTTGGTAAAAAACCCTAAATGACGGACATGTATAATATTGTGTTGTTCTTTCGTTTGATATAAATTCTTATTTAAAGAGTTTAATAGATGTAAATAGCATATTTAAAAACGTTATTTGTCGTACAAAAATAAACAGGGTATCTCAACGGTAACTTGATGATAAAAGCATATCCAATATACCATTTGTTTAGGAATTTGCAAGGTCATGTAACGATTTCAGAATATATAAAACGGGACAGCTATTTGTTGTGAAAATGATACGATGATGTGGTGTGTGTTTGATGGACTTTGGAAGAGGTGTAACAAATCTTTTTTTACGTTTCATGGAGCTCAGACGCCATGCATATAATTAAAAATACAAAACGACCTACTATAGTCACATTACAAATATCCCGATGCTATATCACAACCTTTAGCTTATAGGAACACAGAACGTCGCATGCCAGTGATATATTGCCTAAAGGAATATATAAAGGGATACTTTTTGTAAGGAAGGAAAAGATCGATACACTATTTATTTGATCCAATTGTATAATGCAAGAGAATGTAATGTATACCTTCTAAATATGTGATAAGGTCTATGAATCATCTCTGTCGCTTAGTACAATCGGACCCAGGTAAAAGATCAAGGTCACACTGAGGTTAAATATCATCATCGCTTTATGTTTAAATCAACTCTTATTGGCAATAATTCAGGTACATATTAATTGATCCTTTCATAGAATCAATAAACGATTGCGAAAGCTTGAACTTGTATTGTTATGACCAAACAATATTTTATAGAGTTGTTTAAGACAACATTTAAGGCCCTTCTTTAAGATTACAAGTTTTTGACAACCATTTTAATTATTTAACTGTATCAATATAAATTCAACATTACTTTAACTGTCGAATAAATCAATGAATTTGAATAGTTCATAGCGAACGACTTTGAATATGTGTGCAACTAACAATCTGTGTGTATAGCAATGCAACATATGCTTTTGTACTTTGCCACCAGAAAGTCATACACTTGTATCTCTACGCTGCATGTGACTCATAAATCATACGAAGCACATTGTTATCCTATTATATCCTTTTGAAGGCAACATTGCTGGATTAAAATGATTAACAAATTAAATTAATTCGTTAATTTTCGCATTTTTGTTACATTTTAAAATTCAAAGCTATGTATTATAAAATACGTTCTGTGTCACGAACCACACTTTATACAGATTTGACAAACGCTTTACAAACTATATTTATATATTTTCTAAGATTTTATTACCAAAGGTTTATATGGGTTTTTATTGAAAGCAACTGTCAGATGAAGTGCTTGCAATATAATTTTTTTTGTATCGTCATATTTTGGTTAAACATACATATCTTATTTCATCCATAAAATGTATAGCATGACGATCTTGTTCGAAACTGGGTGTAATTGATGATCGCATATCAGGATAGTTTATGTAGAGGATATGTGTTAGTGTCGGCACACTTGTTCATGTTGAGCTCACATCACAACATTTTGCTCAGTGGGAGATTTTATGACACCTTGTAGGACAATTGTCAGTACATTATCATCTGGAGTAAAGTCGTGCTTTTATTTCTGGACAATTACTTAGATGTGCAAAGCTTGACCGAAAAAGCGTGCGTATGTTATTACCTTTATATGACTTTAAAACTTTACAAACTAATCAGAATGACTGTTGGAAAGAAATTTTATCATCTATACAGGCATATATTTGATGACCAATTTAACATGACAATCACTGGAATGTATATATTTTTTACAATATCATGACCAATGTCAGGTACTGGAAATGTAGTATTTTCAACGTACGGCATTTGTTGAAAAATATGTAACACTTTTGTTTCTTCTTCTTCATTAAAATCTTGCAGCGATGACATGGTAAATTCGAATTTTGATCTGGGAATTTAGCTAATACACTAGGCATTAGTTGGATTGCGCAACATATTGAAGTGTTGACATGCACAAATTCACCTTTAAGCTGTGCCAGTAACATCAATATATTCCACTATTTTGATACTAAGATATTATTTTATAATGGAGTCAAAGCTTACGTGTATACCTGAACCCTTCATACTTTCCCTCTAAAGTATTTGTCGTACGGTACAAATTATTCACATACCATCCATACTATTTAGTTATTTTAATCTTAGGTTTTAATATTAATTTGACTTTAAATTATCGAGTTAATAAAATAAACCTGACTTTTAAATTGCTAAAACAATCCGATCACTTATGATAAATGTAAAATAATAAAGTTGACATAACATAACTAGAAAAAGAGCAACGCCTTACGGGTGAAGGGACTCTCAATTTCAATCACAAAGGAGGGAGGGGTGGAGTGAAGAGGGGTGTATAGTGTGGGGGTGTGGACATTTATTACATTATCTTCCAAAAATGCAAAAAAAAATGCAAAAAAAAAATATATATAAAAAATCGGGGTGGGCGGGGGTTGGGTGGGAGGGAGGTGATTCTTGGGTGCGAGGGTTGGACGGTATTTAAAAAACAAAATAATAAACATAAATATTTGCGTTTTTTAACCATTTGAAAAAAAAATTGGAGGGGTGGGGCGGGTGGGGGGGGGGAATATTGTGTGAGGGTGTGGTGGTCATTTGTGAGATGATCTTAAAAAAAAATAGGGGGGGGGATTCGGGGGGGAGGGGGGGAGGGCATACGGATGGTTTGGGTGGAGTCTATTGTGGTATGTCAGTAAGAGTAGTTTTGTCAAAGTATCAATCAAATCTTATCATAAATAAAGAAGTTATGGCAATTTTAGCAAAATTTAATAATTTGACCTTGAGAGTCAAGGTCATGCAAAGGTCAAGGTAAAATTCAACTTGCCAGGTAGAGTAACCTCATGAAAGCATGAAAGTATTTGAAGTTTGAAAGCAATAGCCTTGATACTTTAGAAGTAAAGTGGATTGAAACACAAAATTTAACCATATAATCAAAGTTACTAAGTCAAAAAAGGGCCATAATTCCATAAAAATGACAACCAGAGTTATGCAACTTGTCCTTTTACTGTACCCTTATGATAGTTTGCGAGTGTTCCAAGTATGAAAGCAATATCTATGATACTTTAGGGGTAAATGGGACCAAAACACAAAAGTTAACCAAATTTTCAATTTTCTAAGTATAAAGGGCCCATAATTCCGTCCAAATGCCAGTCAGAGTTACATAAATTTGCCTGCACAGTCCCCTTATGATAGTTAATAAGTGTTGCAAGTATGGAAGCAATAGCTTTGATACTGTAGGAATAAAGTGGACCTAAACACAAAACTTAACCAAATTTTCAATTTTCTAAGTATAAAAAGGGCACATAATTCTGTCAAAATGCCAGTCAGAGTTACATAACTTTGCCTGCACAGTCCCCTTATGATAGTTAGTAAGTGTTGCAAGTATGAAAGCAACAGCTTTGATACTTAATGAATAAAATGGACCTAAACACAAAACTTAACCAAAATTTTCAATTTTCTAAGTATAAAAAGGGCACATAATTCTGTCAAAATGCACGCCAGAGTTATCTAACTTTGCCTGCACAGTCCCCTCATGATAGTAAGTAAGTGTACCAAGTTTGAATGCAATAGCATTGATACTTTTTGAGAAAAGTGGACCTAAACGCAAACCTTAACCGGACGCCAACGCCGACGCCGACGCCAAGGTGATGACAATAGCTCATTTTTTTTTCAAAAAATAGATGAGCTTAAAATGCATTCATCAAAATACAAAAATTTAAATACAGTTTCATGAAACTGAAAATAATTTAAAACATCACTCACCGTACCTTCTAATCTTAATGAAATTTAGCACTTAAGAAGTCTTAAACATCACACAAATTAAAACAAATAAACAAATAAACGGTGTAATACAATTGGTTTTGTTTTAAAGTTCAGCTTGAATCCCGGAACCTCCGGCGAGACTATGGTTCCGCGAACCGGAAATCGGTCGTCGCTCCTCGTCCCAAACCGTCAGAAACGTATATGGTGCACCACGACTCAAAACGTCAACATGCTTCAACTTCACATGTCAGCCTAACCCGGTACCGTGTACAGAGACAGTTCCGTCAAAACACGTCTTTCCAACTCACATCAGATCAGATGCGGTGGTCAGTCAAACGACTGACTTCCTTTTCCATACTGACTAGCAGCAAACTCACAGTTCCCATGAGACTTAGTTTGATGGATATCGCATCCAGCTTTGCTCAGCGTCACTTGTATTTCGTTTTATAACGTCCGACATCGAAGGTCAAGCCACGTTGGGCGCCATTTTCGGAGTTCGTGTTCTGCGAGGATTTATTTTGACCAAACACAGAAGCAATATCAATGATTTTATTGCAGTTGACCGTATTAACGATGTTGACGTTTAGGATTTCTCTGAAACAAATATTTAATAAGATAAACACATGAAAAAGAATACATATCTTTACACAACGATAGAACAATACACATACAATATAAAGTAGGTAAGGCGAGTCAAAATACAATAAACGCATTATTTATAAGGACTGCGAACAATACCAAATAATACATGCATATCATAATAATATGTTATTTAATAGTTACTTAAGACAATGAATAGTATACCTGAGTAAATATATAATTTTCCTCCAACAAATAGAAATACGACCATCTATGACAGTTGAAATTTATGTGCACGTGCATCACGAGCAAGGATAAGATAACGCTAATGTTAGTAAATCATGCATAAGGATAAATTGTTAGGTTGCTTCCCTTTGACTATCGAAATGTATTCAAATTAATATTAAAACCTAAGATTAAAATAACTAAATAGTATAGATGGTATGTGAATAATTTGTACCCTACGACATATTCAATGCACTACATTTCGTGTTGGCGGATCATCAATAAAGTGTAGTGTAGCTAAGTCTAGTTGCCGTTCTTTGCGATAGTCTGATGTATGCCTTCCGATCAAATGAGTCGCGTTCTGAGAAAACTGGGCATAATGCATGTGCGTAAAGTGTCGTCCCAGATTAGCCTGTGTAATCCGCACAGGCTAATCAGGGACGACACTTTCCGCAAAAACTTGATTTTCGGTAAGGAGGGACTTCCTTGAAACAAAAAAATCCATACATGCGGAAAGTGTCGTCCCTGATAAGCCTGTGCGAACTGCACAGGCTAATCTGGGACGAAACTTTACGCACATGTATTAGGCCTGGTTTTCTCAGAACACGGCTCAAATTTTAGCCACGCAGACATATGCAATCCCTGACGTTTTCCGACTTAGACATACTCCCTCTTTCTAGTTTGACTCCACGGATTCTACTGTTACTTAGGTGTGATTTCTCAAGTGATTTTCAATAAGCGTCAGCATGTTCACACACCAGCTATAAACTTTTTACATTCCTTAGTATTCTTATTCTAAGCCTATTTGCTTGAATATAACATATTGAATTGATTACACGATGTCTGATATGACGTGTGACATTTCTTAAGTTTTTTCTTAACTTAATGGCATCCGCGACAGATGCGTTTAAATATATTGTAATATTATGTTATACACTAATTCGTACGTGTGTAGCAATACTTTTATAATTTTAATTCATGAACTTAAATGTGGTTTTGTTTAATATTATTTACTACATAGATTCCTGGAAATTATACATCCACGACGTTCTCATACTTCTGAACCACGTGTAGTCGTGGTTGCAACTTACTGCACGTGCAAATAGATACTTGCATTTTATTGATTTGTGTTCGCATTTTTTCTTTCTCCTTGACCCATGTAAATAGACAAAAGCTTAAACAAAAATGTTCGCATTTTGGTAAAACATTAATGCACAATAATATATTATAAAACTGTCGCGTACGTCTTAATTTGTTTCATGCATTCTGTTATTTTGGGTATTTTGTTTTATATTAACCGATTTTCTCTCCCGAATACATTCCTTCGCCTTCCAGATTCTTTTATTTATTTTTTTTTAAATATTATAGTATCGTTGCATAAATACAAATGATTAGACAATCTATTTAAAATGTATTTTGTTTTCATCACATAAAATATACCACTTAGTTTTAGTTTTCTTCCAGTCCGCATCTAAAAGAAAAACATTATTGTATGAATGTAAATAACATTTCATGCTTATATTTTCATAAAAATAAATACATTTTAAACAAAAAGAGAAACATAGAATGGTAGTATATAAAAAAAATTAAGTGTATTTGTTTTCGTTACACATTTTACACCCGGCTTGTTTATATTAAATCTATTATAAAGTGCTTATTGATGGTAAACATGTGTGTAAATCTCGATCACTTATCTCTTATCTTAAATCTCTTATCTTATCAAGTAAACCCTCGTATAAAACCCAATATCATATTTAGATGAACACATAAGTACCGCATTTTACCGTTATGAACTTTATCAAGACGTCAATTAAAAATTATTCAAAAGCCTGTCTTTTAATGAAGCGCGAGGTTTGAATGAAGTTTGGATTAACACACATTAAGAAGAGAAGTCAATTATGGAACGCCATAACTGCCTTAACATGACAAAGTATATTACATGACTATCTTTATCAGTATATGATGTTGATTTTACATTATATGATGTTACTTTGGCATTATACGTCAATAATTAATGATAGTATGATGATAATTTGCCATTATGTGATGCGAACGGTCCATTATATAATGTTCATTGTTCATTATATGATGCTTGCTGTACATTATATCATGATTAGTGTCAATTATATGATGCTCATTGTTCATTATATGATGCTCATTGTTCATTATATGATGCTCATTGTACATTATATGATGCTCATTGTACATTATATGATGCTCACTCTCCATTATATGATGCTCACTCTCCATTATATGATGCTGACTCTCCATTAATATGATGCTTACTCTCAATTATATGATGCTCATTGTACATTATATGATGCTCACTCTCCATTATATGATGCTCACTCTCCATTATATGATGCTGACTCTCCATTAATATGATGCTTACTCTCAATTATATGATGCTCATTGTACATTATATGATGCTCATTGTACATTATATGATGCTCACTCTCCATTATATGATGCTCACTCTCCATTATATGATGCTCACTCTCCATTATATGATGCTCACTCTCCATTAATATGATGCTTACTCTCAATTATATGATGCTCATTGTACATTATATGATGCTCATTGTACATTATATGATGCTCACTCTCCATTATATGATGCTGACTCTCCATTAATATGATGCTTACTCTCAATTATATGATGCTCATTGTACATTATATGATGCTCATTGTACATTATATGATGCTCACTCTCCATTATATGATGCTCACTCTCCATTATATGATGCTGACTCTCCATTAATATGATGCTTACTCTCCATTATATGATGCTTACTCTCCATTAATATGATGCTTACTCTCAATTATATGATGCTCACTCTCCATTATATAATGCTAAGTGTACATTATATGATGCTCACTCTCCATTATATGATGCTCACTCTCCATTATATGATGCTGACTCTCCATTAATATGATGCTTACTCTCAATTATATGATGCTCATTGTACATTATATGATGCTCACTCTCCATTATATGATGCTCACTCTCCATTATATGATGCTGACTCTCCATTAATATGATGCTTACTCTCAATTATATGATGCTCATTGTACATTATATGATGCTCATTGTACATTATATGATGCTCACTATCCATTATATGATGCTCACTCTCCATTATATGATGCTCACTCTCCATTATATGATGCTGACTCTCCATTAATATGATGCTTACTCTCAATTATATGATGCTCATTGTACATTATATGATGCTCATTGTACATTATATGATGCTCACTCTCCATTATATGATGCTGACTCTCCATTAATATGATGCTTACTCTCAATTATATGATGCTCATTGTACATTATATGATGCTCATTGTACATTATATGATGCTCACTCTCCATTATATGATGCTCACTCTCCATTATATGATGCTGACTCTCCATTAATATGATGCTTACTCTCAATTATATGATGCTCATTGTACATTATATGATGCTCACTCTCCATTATATGATGCTCACTCTCCATTATATGATGCTGACTCTCCATTAATATGATGCTTACTCTCAATTATATGATGCTCATTGTACATTATATGATGCTCATTGTACATTATATGATGCTCATTGTACATTATATGATGCTCATTGTACATTATATGATGCTCATTGTACATTATATGATGCTCATTGTACATTATATGATGCTCATTGTACATTATATGATGCTCATTGTACATTATATGATGCTCACTCTCCATCATATGACGCCCACTCTCAATTATATGATGCTGATTGTGCATTATATGATGCTCACTCTCCATTATATGATGCTCACTCTCAATTATATGATGCTCATTATTCATTATAAGATGCTCACTCTCCATTATATGATGCTCACTACCCATTATATGATGCTCATTCTCCATTATATGATGCTCACTCTCATTTATATGATGCTTACTTTCAATTATATGGTGCTAATTGTACATTATATGGTGCTCATTTTTCATTATATGATGCTCATTGTTCAGTATATGATGTTCACTCCCCATAATCTGATCCTCATTGTTCATTATATGATGTGCAAATTTCATTACACGATGGTCGAACGTAGAACTAGTGTATTTCTCGGCAAAATGAATTATTTACTGTACTAGTGGCGCGAGCAAGCACATGCTTTTTATCAAGCGTCTCAGATCTCCTATGTATAATACATGAATATATAAGGGGATTATTTTGTGTAGAAAAGATGGTTGAAACGTATTTTTAAATATTTCTTAACACCTAACATCCTTAAATAGAATCTGAGCATTGCATGATAATAAATAATGAGCATACAACAAAGAACTAAAATCATAATATAGCAAACGGACCAGACATTATAATGAACCATACATTGAACAATGAGCATCATATTATGGACAGTGAGCATCATAGTTTGATAGTTTATTTCACAAGTTCCAAAAGGTCAAAAGACCCATGAGGACAACATATTTACAAGCAATAAATGGCAAGACAGCGCTTACAAAGTATATGATAATAAACATATACATGTAGGTGGTAATAGTGCAAAAAGAAAAAAAACAAAAACATTTCAATACATAAGAGCAGGATGGCAGAGGGAAGATATAAACTTATAAGTAAAAAGCGGAGATCTTTTAAAACAAAACCCATGAGGACAATACATTTTACTTGTACAAGCAAAAAAACAACAAAAACAGCGCAAACAAAGTACATAATAATAAACATATAGGTGGAGATAGTGCAAAAGACGTTTCATTATATGAAAACAGGGTGACAAAAGTTTAATATAAACTTATAAGGTGATAGTGGAGATATTTTACAACAAACTTATTAAGCAGATAAGCATGTATTAAAAGTGTACCCGTAGTATGTTATTGAGCATGTTATTGATACAAGTACTGTTTTCTCAACTCAAAAGAATAAAATATACAATAGCCGAAGTTTCTAAGTACTTTTCTGTTTCTTGCTTGAAGTAATTGTATGAACTTATGCATACTTGATCTTGTGCGAAAAAACTTTGATATATATTTATCTCGTAAATCTTAATATAAATCGCATTCCATAATAAAATGGTATTCATCTTCAAGTTTATCACAAAAGGACCATGCTCTATTTTCAACTGGTGTAACTACTGATTCGGCCTGATTCAATATGTAATCTATGTGATGACACACAAGTGCGAATTTCTTATAATGTTAACAAGGTTAAGATATTCTTGGATTTCAAAATTTTTAATGTTATTATAAAATAGGGCCCTACTGGAGTTAATCGACCAGTTTTGCACAAACGTGTCTTTAAGACGCCGATTGACTGTCGACAAGAAAAGTTTTACATTTCCGACGCCCTGCATTATCCAGACATCCTGAAATCCCATGGAACATAATAGAGCTTTTTCAGCAAATTGTAAACGTTTTGGGCAAATTTGGTTTCATTGCATTGCAATAGTTTTATCCAGTATTTGATTATGTTAAAATGCCTAATATTCTGCATTGACACCCTCTCCAGCTCACCATATACAACATAATTCTGCGTACTTCTCTTAACGCATAGAGTAATTTGCAAAATTGTAAATGAATACGTTCAGTGGCTTGGCCTTTGTTAAATCCCCAGACTTCGCTTCCATAATTTAAAATAGGAACAATAAGTTTTTCTAATAAGTCTAACCTGTGTTCGAAAGTCACATCTGTAAATTTGTATAAGTATTTTTTCATTATAAATATAGCTTTAAGTGCTTGCCCTGAAGGGTGATTTGTGCTTCATTAAAATATAATGAACAATCGGCATAATATAATGGACTGTGACCATCGTATAATGAACAATGAGCATCATATAATGGAGAGTGAGCATCATACAATGGACGATGAGCATCGTATAATTGAGAGTGAGCATCATATAATGGACAGTGAGCATCATATAATTGAGAGTGAGCATCATATAATTGAGAGTGAGCATCATATAATGGAGAGTGAGAAACATATAATAGAGAGTGAGCATCATATAATGGACAATGAGCATCATATAATGGACAATGAGCAACATATTATGGAGGGTAAGCATCATATAATGGACTATGAGCATCATATAATGGACAATGAGCAGCATATAGTGGACAATACGAATCATATAAACGACCTTGAGCATCATAGAATGGTAAAATATCCTCATACTATCGTTAATTAACAACGTTTAAGGCCAAAGTAACAGCATATAATATATATTCAACATCATATAATAATATATATAGTCATGAAATATACGATGTCATGTTAAGGTAGCTATGGCGTTCCATAGTAAATTATATTTTTCAGGCAGACCTATGTACATTTTGTCTGTTAAAATCAGTGGAGGAATCGTTTAATGCGCTTTGTGGTATGACGTGTATAAATAGTCTATGAACAGAGAGGACACAATCGTCACTGTAAATAAAATAAAACGTTTGCATATGCATCGAATAGTAATGTTTTCAAATAGTAAGGCTTATTGCTGTTAAACTGGTCGAAATTCTATGAATGACGATACATTTGGACCGTGCTCTGTGATAAAGTGGTTAAATGCATGTGCGTAAAGTGTCGTCCCAGATTAGTCTGTGCAGTCCGCACAGGCTAATAAGGGACGCCACATTCCGCCGAAACAAGATTTTTGCTAAGAAGATAATTTCTTCAAACAGAAAATATCAGAAAAGCGGAAAGTGTCGTCACTGATTAGCCTGTGCGGACTGCAAGGCTAATCTGGAACGACACTTTAAGCACATGCATTAAACCCTTTTTTCACAGAGCACGGCTTATTTTATACACAAGTGTACCCATTGTATACTTCCTCGGTGTATTAAAGTGATATTATGAACATCTAACAGTATATGCTATGTTTATAGGTGTCTATCGCAATCGATGATTTAATATTTTTGGTGTTTTTACTCCATATACACGTATATTTGTAAATGCAGCATCAACATACTCAAACAATAATCCGGAAAGAGAAAAATAATTCATTTGAACATCAAGCTTACTTACGTTTTAACAACTGACGACAGAAATGATTTTATGTAGGATGTGAATCTAAATTTAGTTTAAGTGCAGATTCGTTCATACGAAACAAAGACACAATTTTGTTTTACGGATCATTTCGGCTTAGAGGACTGGGTGAGTCATGTAAATTATCGAATATATATATTTATATATTTATAAACAAATGGTAGCAAGATGAGTTGTAGATAATTGGTCAGTTACCACATTTTAACTAACTCGTTTGACCGGTTAATTCTTTTCAGCTAAATTCAAAAGTGAAAAATGCCCATAAGCACTTTAAGCAATGCTGGAATAGATGTATTAAAGGGATCTTTTAACGTTTTGGTTAATTGACAAAATTGAAAAAAGTTGTTACAGATTCGCAAATTTTCGTTTTAGTTATGATATTTGTAAGGAAACAGTTATACTGAACAAATTTACCATGGTCTAATATAGCCATTATATGCATCTTTTGACGATTTAAAAACCTGAAAATTATAAAGCGTTGCAACGCGAAACGATTGAATAATTTGGAGAGTTCTGTTGTTGTCGTTTAATTTTTTGAAACTACGAAGATTGCTTTTATAAAGTATAAAACAGTCTTTATACATACTTGGCAGGATGGCCGAGCGGTCTAATTGGTTTTTACTCCAGGACTCCGGCGGTAACTGGTTCGAGCCCTGATGCGGTCTACTTTTTTTCCCTTTTTTAATTTTATTCTTGATTTTTTTACTGGAGCTTTTTAGATCCAATGTTTACATTTATCAATATAAAGCATTTAATGACAAACTTCAAAACATGCCAAAATCTGTGAAAAGGCCCCTTTAACCAACAGACCATATAATGTATGAATAATGTTTGAATAGTTGAATAACATTTTGTTCAGTGCGCCTGTCATTTGACACATTAATTAATGACGGGTATGGTCGATTTTTGATACAAACAATCGTTCTTTGTCTGTTAATAATATACATAATTATCGTGGATATGGTAAAAACATTCTCGAGGCACGCATTTTTAAGCGATTTATTAGTGTGTTTATTATCCGTCGAATATGTTGTGGATTTTGGATAAAGATCAAGTTTATCAATCGCTTAGAACCTTGGTAGCGCGATGTATCCTAGTATTTCCTCCCGTTTTCCATAGCATCAAATTATGATCAAGTATCGAATTTTGGCATTTCGTTATTCCGTAGTTGACGCAAACAGAGTTTCAATTTGTTGGAAAACCCCGAGTGTAATCTAAAAATACCGATAGCTCAAGTTTATACGATCGTTGTTATGCTATCGATTTGTATCTGGTAACAGGATACATATATTTATATTCCACTCAACAAAAAAGTTTCATCAGTTATTATAATGTGATGTGCATCATACAAACAGAAAGAATAAGAAATGGTAAATCAATTATGTCTCTGTAAATATCATAGGTGTTCAATAATGAGAGTGTTTACCTCATTTAGTGATTTATGTACTTTAACGTCCGTATGTTCCATGCTTTAAAGGAGCATTATGGTGGCTAGTGCGAATTTGTATTTGAGCCGCGCTCTGAGAAAACGGGGTTTAATGCATGTTCGTAAAGTGTCGTCAAAGATTAACCCGTGCTGTCTTTACAGGCTAATCAGGGACGACACTGTCCGCCTTAACAGGTTTTTTTTAATATAAAGAGTTTTCCTTACAACAATTAAAACAAATAATGAAAAAGCTGAAAGTATCGTCCCTGATTAGTCTTTGTGGACACTTGCGCATATGCATTAAGAACTTTTTTCCCAGAACACGATTTTATATTTACAAAACGACCATGAAATAAGTGCTTGTTAAATGGTAGCTTACCACACATATCTTGTTATGATTAATTGCTCATAAAAATATAATGATTGTTATAATGATACAATAATGTACAGATTTCAGTAAAATCGATATAAAAACATATACATGACGTTCCGATGTAAGAATACACACGATTAATATAATAAACTGTTGTAATGTTAGGTTTTAATTTAAGTTGGCTTAAAAGCACATATTTATACATACATACATGCATATAATATATATTATGATATATTTTAGCTTCTTGATATAAAATTAATAATACAATGCTTTGCTATATGCATGTCTGATGGGTGAAATATCGTCGACATGCCGCTTTAAATGATTCTTTTAATTCAACATTAATGTGTTTTTAACATTTTAAAGATTTAAATGAGAACGTATTGTGAAACCTGTATTGTATTATTTATCAGTTTCTATGTACATTCCAAGAATCTTTTTCACATACTGTGACAGATTTGATTTACCATTTGTGAATCTTCATCAGACAGTGACTTCGTGAGAAGTGAATGTCACAGGGCGGGCTTACTGCCGGACTGGTTCCCAGCAGTTAAAGGCCTGTAGATGGGGCTCAGTTGATAGCCCCCCCCCTCGTCCCTGTTTATCACCCGTCTCTCCTTAGCTATCGCTACCGATTCCCTAAGTACTCTGAGTGCGGTGTTGTTTTCCTTATCTATCCCTTTCAAGGTGCAAGTTTCAAGTTCACCCTTCCCAGGCAATGACATGGTTGTGCCTCGCTATATGGTTTATAACTGCACTGTTGTTTCCGATTCTCTCCTTCCTGACCGCGTGAAAACTTGCGGGCTTTGTTGGCCTCTTTTTTGTGCTCATTGATCCGAGTTCCAAGTTTGCGACCTGTTTCTCCTATGTACACAGTTTCACAATTCTTGCAGGGGATCTTGTATACACAGCCGCACACCTCTTCTGTCAGCGTCTTGTCCTTAGGGTGTACAGGCAAGCGTCTGGTAGTGCTGTGTGGTCGCATTGCTACCCTTATGTTGTGCTTTCTGTAGACTCGCGCCAGTACCTCAGATACATTTTTCACATAAGGAATGACTACCATACCCTTCGACCTGTTCTTGGTTTTATCCCTTTCTTTCCTCCTTTTACCATTCCCCTCCTGTTTTTTCTGATATCTTCGTTTCAGTGTCTTTAACTGGTATCCGGAGAGGCGCCCCCCCCCCCCCGGAGAGGTGCTCAGCCCGGAGAGTTGCCCTCAATTTTAATTACAAACAGCTTGTAATGATTGATTGCTATTGGAACTATGTTTTGAACATCAAGATTTGTTATGATTATACTCCTAGTTTTTCATAAACCCTTTTAGTTTTTCCTAGTTTTCCCCTAGTTTTTTGTTCAGAGCACTCCTAGTTTTCTCCTAGTTTTTTAAGACAAGCTGGAAAGCCTGGATTATCAAGATGGCGACGTCCATGCCGAGGCAGGTATTTTTCGCTGTTTTATACCCTTTATTGCTTGTATTTATTTTTTAAATTCCGCTCACTTTCCAGCCATATTAGCAAGAAATTTACTGGCGTTTTTTTCATCGTAATATTCGCTCTATATATCGCCTTTACTCGCCGCGAAATTTCTTTATTTAGGGGGCTCTTCTCCGGATCATCAATTCTGACAAGAGGGCACTTCTTCGCCATTATTTTTCAGCAGCAGGGCAGTTCTCCAGTTCTCCGTCCAATAAAATCAGTTAGGGGGCTAATATCCGCCCAGTGAAAAAATGAGATGGCACTTCTCGGGGGGGGGGGGGGGGGTAGGCTATCCTAGACTATCTTTAACCCTTTTGTTTATTGTCAATTGTGGATAACCGCACACTTTCAGTGCTCCCCTGATGTGGTCAAGTTCCCTTTTCTGATCACCTTTATCAGTCACTATTGTAAAACATCTGTCGAGTGTATTGCATTGTTAAAACGATGAAGGCATGCTATTAGAAGCGATTGCGATAAAAATTATGAACACACCTGTTACAGCAACAATTACATGCATTTCAGAGGTAATCAAATAAACAATAAAAGGATATTATTAATCAACTCTTACATTTACAGCCACTTGTAGACTTAACACATACACAATTTTAACGGCTGTTACACTCCGGCACATGATGTACATGAAGTAAGCCTACCGCTTTACTAAGTTGGTGATTTAGAAGTACCTTTTAATCGAAAAACTTTTTCGGCACTGCGAGGTATCAACTTAAAAGCTTACTTTATCATAACTAGTTTAGTTTTTATGAAATTAACCCACTTTATACAGCAACAACATGGGGAAAGCATGTATTAAACAAACACTCAAAACATTAATATAATAAAAGGTATTAGCATGTATTAAACAAACACTAAAAACAGTAATATAATAAGAGGTTATTGCTCACAATAAACATGAAGAATTCTCTAGCGCGTTCCTTCCTTAGTGTTTCATTATTCGTAAACTATATGCAACTTGTACTTAACGTGTTATCAACAACTATATGTACTGCCAAAACGTCGTGCAATCTCATATACGCGAAGGTACCAAAACGTGTCCGTAATAATAACTATGACTCTTAACGTTTACCGTATCCTAAAGTTAAGAGGCTATAGATAAAACCTCATCTTACGGAGCATTCCGGAGATTGTCGATAAGTCACGATTGACACAATAATAATAAGACAAGTGGAAAGCGGATGTGTTTATTGTTGGAATACACACTCTAAGATAACGTACGTTTTATTTTAACTTTTCGTATTAAATGTGTTACTTAAACGCGTAATCTTTGTAAATGCACGCGTTGTATTAAAGCAGACTTTTCGACGAAGAGTATAAACTTGTATGTATACAAAGTTGTATTCAAAATAGTATTTCTACTTTCGATTTCATTTCATTGCAATTACACATGATATGTTTCTACATGAGGTCACATAATGTGCATATTAATAATCTAATTTAATTCTAGGATTGAATTTAAAGAAACACATTAAAGTACTTTAGTAAATAGAGACATTTAATTCAGAGCCCGTATATTTCATTAAACCATTGTTATTTAAATATTTATCCTACTTTCGATATCCGATATCGACATTAAGGTATACATGTATTCGATTCTCTTAGTGATCTTTAAGAAGAGATGGGATTAACACGCGTTGTATTAAAAGCAGACGTTTCGACGAAGAGTATAAACTTGAAGGTATACAAAGTTGATTTCAAAATAGTATTTCTACTTTCGATTTCAATTCATTGACATTGCACATGATGTCGTAATTCTATACATAGATGGTGACGTCACTACGTTTTACTGTCATCTGAAAGATCGTTTGTTAACACATTGATGATCTCTCTACATGAGGTAACATAATGTGCATATTAATCTTCTTATTTAATTCTAGCATTGAATTTTAAGAAACACATTCAAGTACTTAAGTAAATAGAGACATTTAATTCAGAGCCCTAATATTTCACTGATCAGTGTTAAAATATTATCCTGCTTTCGATATCCTATATCGATATTAGGATATACATGTATTCGATTTTCTTAGTGATCTTAAAGAAGTGACGGGATTAACACGCGTTGTATTGAAAGCAAACATTTCGACGAACAGTATAAACTTGTATGTCTACATAGTTGTAGTCAAAATAGTATTTCTATTTTCGATTTCAATTCATTGACATTAAACATGATGTCTCTACATGAGGTCACATAATTAGCATATTCATATTCTTATTTAAAACAAGCATTGAATTTAAAGAAACACATTCAAGTACTTTAGTAAATAAAGACATTTAATTCAGAGCCCTAATATTTCACTGATCAGTTATTGAAATATTATCCTACTTTCGATATCCTATATCGACATTAGGATATACATGTATTCGATATATTCTCTTAGTGATCTTAAAGAAGTGATGGGATTGACACTGTATCCCATTTGATACTAGTTATTTGAAATTATACTCATGTTAATTTATGGAATATAATTGTATATGAGGCATAATTATGTCCCCATGGATAGAGAAGAATTATTAAGCACTTGCCCATACGTACGTTTGTCCATCCGTGCGTATATTACCAAGCTTGTATTTTGAACTCCTTTAAAGAGGCTTGGCTAATCTCGTAAATATTTTCACATCAGAATGTCCTTAATACAGTGGCGTTAGTACATGAAGGACTTACAGGCAACCGCTAGTAACTGTTTCTTCAATTTCAAATTCATTCATAGTTACATGCAATATAATTCAATGACTAATTACCTTAATGGTTAAACACTATACTCCAATAGGAGAGATCGATTACAACACGATCAATTATTAACAAATTAACAAAAAACCGAGTTATTGTAAAACATTCAAGCCCGTGCAATTGTAAAGACAAATCATAAGTATTATTGATTTTACATGACAAGTGTGAGATTTGTCAAACCGATGACCGTAAAGTTAAAGATTGATGTAAAATAAAAATGCTAAGGTTGAAAGCACTCAATAATTTTTAAGATTGTGTTTACATTTCAATGTTCCGTGATATGGCTTTCACGCGACACCGGTTATTATTAAACAGTGTATAAAGACATTGGAAAATAAGCCAAACGAGCCTTTGGGAGACTTACACGATATCGGTTTAAAGAAACACCAGCTGTAGCAGTATTAAAAAACAACAACTTTGGTTCGTGTGATACATTGATACAGTAAAATGCATTAATTTAGGATCGGCAAAAGTATATTGGGGATATATTCTTTTCAAAAACCTTTTGCTCATAGGACGGAGTAGGGTTGTAAAACATACTGCTATATCTTTGGAAAAGGAAATATGCGAGTAGTTCTTTACCCGTGTAAAGATGTTATTTTTTTGTCATAATGACCACAGGTAAACTACATTGAGCCTTATAAAGATGCAAATAAAATGGAGATCTGATAAATGTCCTTAAAACCATTAGTCACGCTATCCTTCAGTTAGCTACTTAAAGCAACGTAATTGCTGTTATTTCATGTAGTATTTAATTTCATCTTCTTTGTTTGCAGATAAAACTAAATGGCAAAATGTACAAGAACTCGCCGCAATATAATATTGTCCTGCATCTTAAGATTTCAGTGACCGTTTCCAGAAATATTTGGTATTTGTGTTGATTTCGGCTAGACACATTTTTTTATTTATATTTTTTATAGACAATAATCATCATGTCGGAAAACGAAAATAGGGATATCAGAACGATACCTGACAAGGATTTCAAAAGCGAAACGTATATCATACGTAAACCTGTTCTGGTCACCTTCATAGCTCAGGACCACCCCATTGGTACCACCAACAACTCGAAACTAAAGAGCATGGTTGTAGACAAGAATTCGAAACTTGTAAATCGCGAAGTAGATATTGACATGAAGCTTTTAGACGAATTCTTCAGAGAACAGTTAACCATACAGCCCCAGGTCGAATTTCTTGTAAATCACAAACACGACGAAATTCATGAGTATATGAAAGCAATAGAGGCGGAGAAGTATGACGGTTTCTTCTTTGTTTTCTTATCTTACCTCTCCCTCAAGGAACGAAACAAAAAGGGCGAACTTCCGTGCCTTAAAGTGGAATGTTACGACAAAGCCGTACCGATAGAGAATTTTATGGGTATGGTAAAGGAACGTAGACACATGGCACTGAAGCCGAAAGTATTCATCTTCCAAGCAGACGATCTGGATCTCATGCAACCAAATATAATAAAGAAAGCGTTTGGTTTTGGTGAAACGGTAGAACTAAAGACAATGACGATACCAACAGATGCTGACCAGCTCATGATGCTGTCAACACTTCCACAACGGCTTCCAACACTACGACCGGAAACGAATGTCGCCATACCAACAGCGTCCGAGGGAGGAGGGGTGGTGGATCAGCCAAGCGACGTTAGTGAAAAAGTCACAGTCAGGAAAGAGAATTCCTTGCTGATCAAAGCTCTTGTGGACGTTCTCAAAGCAAATAGAGATGTTGATATCTTAAGCTGCACTCCGCTGATAAATGGAAAGGTAGAGAAGCTTATAGATGCACTAGGCCTTGCAGACGAGTATGGGAAAGATTTCGTTAAAAATAAACTAGTGTTGCCTGTTGTGTACTCCACGCTTACAAAAGATCTACATTTCTACAACGTGCGAGACAATCCAAATGGACTGTAACCGTCAAACTTCCGAATGATATCATTACACAAAATAATTCATGTATTGTTTTCGAAAACATTGACATTGTTGAATACGTAAACATAAAGTTAATATTATAATCAGACCTTATACACGATGTGCTACAGGCTATATTTGATTCTGTTATAAATATATTGGCTGTTTGGGGTATAAACACTTAACAAAATAAGTCTGTGTGTTTTATAACACATTTAACTGTGTTTTAATATTTTAACATTGCATATGTATTGCATATGATGTATACACTAAACTATTTAATTAATGATTGTGTTGTCCCTGTTATAGCATATGACGCCTCTGTATGGGGAGTAACGTCTTACTCTTGCATCAATGCAATTCAGTATAGGGCAATGAGGTTCTTCCTGGGCGCGGGCAAGTACACACCGAATACAGCTGTACAGGGTGAAATGGCTTGGAAGCCAATTGTAAATGAACAATGGAAGATGATATATAGCCATTGGCATAGATGTTTAAATTATAATGAAAACAGAGTAAACCATAAGACATGTATATGGACTTTACAAAAGGGCAATGCTAGATGTAAAAATTGGTGCAAAACTGTTAAATGAGCTAAACAGTTTTAGTTTAGAAGGCTATTTTCATCTGCCATTCTCGCATATAAAGTTTCTACAAGGTATGTCTGAAAATATAATGCGAACCCATATTGAATCTTGGGAAACAGACTTGTCGAGGGTAACAGCTGTAAATGGCCCAGGTAGAAATAAGCTTAGAACATATAGTCTTTTTAAATCTGATTACTCTGTGGAACATTATTGTAAAATACAAATGCCATACAGTCATAGATCAGCACTGGCCAAATTCAGGTGTGGAGTGACTCCACTAAGAATTGAAACTGGACGTTATGAAAACTTAGCACCTGATCAAAGAAAATGTCCTTTTTGTGTTAACACTATAGAAACTGAGATGCATGTAATACTTCATTGCCACTTGTATAGTGTAGATAGAGAAGTACTGTTTGAAAAAGCAGCCTCCATATGTGATACTTTTTTAAACTTTTAATGACAAAGATAAGATGAAATTGATTTTCACACACCCAGATATGGTTAGGTTACTAGCAAAAACTTGTTGTAATATACTGAAACTTAGAAATAGCCATTTGTACAGTAAAAATAATTGTATATAAAATAAATATGAATTTTAAAGAAATGTATGTTTTATATGCTATGTAATGCTTAGTGTTTATTAACATTTTCTATACTTTTATCTATGCTGGAAGTCACTTGCTAATCTGTTTGCTTCTAATCTGATTAGAGGTGATACATGTTTTAGATTTGTTTACCTGAGCATGTCTAGTGCACTATTCACAACGTTGTCAAATTTTATCTAAAGTTATTGTATCCTGTTTTTTAGACAGTAATCCTTCTTTAATTTGAGTGTCAACATTTTGGAGTTGGATGGATGCCATGATTAGAAAGTCAATTTCAGTCCTTTTATCATGTAGAAATATGAAAAGAATGTCGTTTGTATGTGCTGATGTCAACGAGCTATGTCAAACAAATTTGAATGACCACACCAAGATAAGGATCCATACCGGCTAACATTTTACAATATTTGGTATGACAGCAAGGGTTCTATGGTTTGTTTGACAGTGCTCGGAAGCATTACCAAGTACATTGTATTACAAAATGATGCATGTATGTATGTGAATATGACTGAAATAAACTAATAAAATATGTTGTACAGGTGTTTAAATAAATACTTCCATAAAACATAAGTGTACTATAGGTAATTTTCCAATATCTAAATTGCCCATGGTTCTTACACATGTATTTACCAATTCCAGCAAAGAAGTCCATTAAGAAATCAGTCAGTGTATTAAACGAAAATACAAAATCTTTGAAGTAAAACATGTTAAGGTGGTTATAATTATGTAAGAATGCTGTTGTATTCACTAAATTTCATAACATAACGCTTAGTGAATTTCTATTATTGATTATTGTAATTCACATGTCCGAAACTTTGTCCGAAATTATTTTCCGTTTGAAAACTATTTTTACGTAATAACTTCATTTCCAAGATGATTTCTAGTAGACATTGCTTGTTGTTCTTATAATTGTATGTTTTAATATGAAAGTTCACACGGAACTATTTGCAACAGAATTTCATTATTCATCATTTATTGTTACAAAGCATGTAACGGAAACTAATTGTTTTAATGTGCAAATTTTAACTTCTATAAGTAAATAATACATGTTTATATAATTGTAAATGTATTAATATTTCAGTTCTCGTAATTTAATTTCATAGCCGCTGCACTTCCATATAAGCTTCATGGTGTTGAAAGGTGCTGATTGGTTGCAGCCAAATCTGAAACCTGCAAATGGTATATAATGAGGTTCTCGCACAATTTTAGCAACAGTCGCTAACATCAAAATCCATGTTCATCTCTTAAGAAAAAACAATTTAAAAAAAGAAACATGATAAAATTATTAAGGACAGTAACAATCTCAAACTGATCATTTTATAATGGAAGAACTATTTTTAATTATCGTAAAACAAAGCATCTATTTACTCAACGGTTATAAGTTTAGTATTGTTGATTAAACTTAAATAAATACTATGTTATCGATTAAACTAAGTAGCTTCGAATACATGAGAATACTAAAACCTAAATACATTTCTGTATTTACTACAGTTCGCTGCCAGACTCAACCACACACCGACCCGGAAACTTTCGAGTAATGTGTCGCTTCTCTGTTTCATGTATGTTAAACATGACACTACTTCAAATGGATGTTATAATCAAGTAAAACGCGTTTAACCAATTAGATCTTTAAGAGTTTAAGACACCGAATTCAGATAGGCCGTACCGAACGGAAATACATTCGACTCTTTAAGAGAATTCATTGTAAGGTCGTTTGAACAATTGACGTTTAAAATGTACATTCCTATACTGCCGTTATGATGTTTGTTATGAATGCGTTTATTGATGTATTACTCATAGTAATTTATGAAAGGTTAATACATGATCGGAGTGAAAAAAAAATCAATAACGCGGTTGATTCACATTGGTCTGTTAAAAAATTGGACACTTAACAATATGCAATATCAGCAATTGAACAACTTCGTCCCTTAATAAGCCCCTTAATTATCCCCAATCGGATGAATTATTATCATGAAACAATGATGATTAACGTTTACGTATAAAACGCTATCGATGCACTTTTGCTAATGGAAAACGATCTGATAATGAATATATGTGTCTTGTTCTGTGAAAGCTGGTCATAATGCATGTGCGTAAAGTGTCGTCCCAGATTAGCCTGTGAAGTCCGCACAGGCTAATCAGGGACGACACTTTCCGCCTAAACTTGATTTTCGGTAAAGAGGGACTTCCTTGAAACTAAAAATACCATTAAAGCGGAAAGTGTCGTCTCTGATTAGCCATTGCGAACTGCACAGGCTAATCTGGGACGACACTTTACGTACATTAATTAAGCCCAGTTTTCTCAGAACAAGACACATATGATATTAAAGAGAACAGCACCTTGTGTTATTGTGTAAAATATGTCATTATTAGGCACATTAGACGACGCAATCATTTTGTTTTGCATTTAATGTTTCGAGTGATAGCTATTTCGAGAAACAAGTACGTATAAAAACAGAACTATTAGAAGCCTGAGGTGTCAAATGGTGGGGTTATATCGCACAGATGGACTAATTTAAACATATAAATGTATATATAAGTGACAAAAGATAAATATATTAAAGATACATGTATACACAAGGGTTGGGTCCCAACTGTCGTCAATCTAATCTTATTAGGTAGGAGTGCTGGACACACTCCGGGTCCCAACATTATGCAGCCTCAGCGCGGAGGTAACTCATTACCTTGGAAAAATACAAATACACACACTGGGTGCAGCCTAGGCGCGTATAGACTCAAACAAGGCAAAAAACTCAAGTGCGGGCACAATCATTTAAAATTTACATATTGAATACGATATTCTAACAGAAATAACACAACCACCTAAGTGTACATACCATGTTTGATATTTCGTTCGATTGTTAGATTTCAGCATATACATGTATAAGGTCATTTCGCTATTAGTTAACTTATCCATATGTTCGTGGGCGAACTCGGATAGTCAAGTGCTCATACGATTGAGCTCACATGGTCCGGCTATGTGCTCATACCTACTTTCGAGAATCATCATGAATGTATTGCCATACTTAATGAACAAGAATGTGACCCGCCTCCCAGTTTCGCTCAATGGGTCAAGTTACCCACGGGTACTACTTCTCCGTACCCCTAAGCTTTTTCTCGTACCAAAAATGTTTCGTACGCAAATTTTTTTCGTACCAAATTTGTTTTCGTACCCAAATTTTTTATCGTACCGTAATGTTCGTATCAACATACACAATTGTGGTGATATAGATAAACTTAAATTGATGTTTTATATCCATCCTCTTCAAAAGCATCGTCACACCAGTACTGCCAGTACTTTGATTTAATACCATTGTCGCATACATTATTTCTTACAATACATGTTTTATCGGTATGTAATGTATTCGAGTTATGCTATATATTTTCTTCAACGTGCAGCATTATAGATATACTTAGAATGTAAGTTTATCAGTTATACGTACATGTACCGAGTACTGTTTCGTAGTCAACTGTTGTACTAAATACAATCAATGATATGTGATTAGAATGTGCTGGGCGCAGTCTAAAATACAAACGTGTTGTGGTATAAACAGCGTTTAATATTTCACTGTTGTTTTCAATGTATACACACAGCTCTTATTGCACGGAATGCTTCCATATTCGACAACTCTAAAATTGTAATGTTCATACATTTTGTGACTCATCTCATGTCATGCATGATATTTTTGTACGCCAAAGATTTTTAGAAAACAAAGGGCGATATTACATAGCGTTCGATTTATGATAAATTTAACGGCTGTCATGTTATTTATGAAAACCTATTAACTAAAACCGACATAAGTTGCCAAGTGATTAGCCTGTGTGGGCTGCAAATGTTAATCTGGGACGAAACTTTATACGCACATTCATTTAACCCCCTTTTCACAGAACACGGCTTATTTTAATTAGTATACATCTTTACTCAATATATAGAGGATATTTGTTGGATTCGGTGGATTATCGATTTTAATTCACGAGCGATCATAGAAAAAATATATTTTTATGATCACGAGTGAATTAAAATCGATAATCCACCTAATCCAACAAATTTTCTTTTAATTTTATGCTTTTTTCACAGTTTATGCATTGTTAGTTTAACTAAAGAATTTCGCTGGGATAATAACGTCATTTCGTAAAAAATGACGTCATTTCACAGTAAACAGTGAAAATTATCGACAATTTTCACTGATAATTTTCATTGTTTGAAACAGTGAAATTATCAGTTTTAATTCACTGATATTTCTCTATAAACCACCGGAAAGCATAAAATAAATACAACATCAACAAATGTTAATCTGGGACGACACTTCATACGCACATTCATTTAACCCCCTTTTCACAGAACACGGCCTATTTAATTAGTATACATCTTTACTCAATATATACGACATCAACAACCACGTAAAGTTTACCAAAAACATCATAAGCTTAGAGCCTCCTAGTCGATTTCCATATCGAATACACGCTCTTCCACCCGATCCTGTTTTATTAGCTACTACTAGTAGAAACTTATTAGACTTTTTAGACTACTACTACTAATAATAAAAGATGCCTTTCCTACCGCGGTAAAATTTTAGTACTACTGCCAACACTAATAAAAGATGCTGTCGCTAAACGGTGCTTGTTCATTTGGCGGACAATGGTGTGCCACGTGTGAGGAATTATGCCGTTATTGCATAGCTGATTGTATTTCCTGCCTTTAAAATGCTCGAACGAATATGAACTCTGGATGTTGGGTTTCAATAAATTATAGCAGATTACACGATTTAAGCACAATTTGATACCTATGACGAGAATTCAGTTTAGTGCTACTTCTAAAATAACTATATAAAATATATAGTTTCCGGTTATGTAGTATTATGAATAAATATTTTCGAGATATCGCTGTTCTTTTTTACAAATGATATTATTTTTAATTAAATTTGCCTGCGCAGTGATAAGCATTTAAAAGCTATTGGAGTGGTTCGATTGCGCTTCGGCTTTACGTCAAGTCTTATCTGGCCGCAAATTATACCTTTCTGAAAGGCGCTTATACAGTCAATCGTCTGATAATGCTGACGTACCGGCGTTCGCGGAAGAAACGTGTCTGTGTTATTTTAATTATAGAATACAAATAATTATGGGATAATAAAGTGATCAGCCTAATTAACTAAACATCATGCCAATGATCCGGAAGCTTCTATTAAAACTGTGTACAAGGGGAAAAGCCGGCGAACAGTAGGCCTACATGTCACCGAGAAGTGGGGCAGTAGGCAAAAGCTTGGAACGCAATCACAAGAACTTGCAGAAGTTCAGATTGAGAATGAGAAACCAGAAACAAACTTAATTGCTAACTGTACTACAAATAGCAGTTCAGTATCAGACGTAGATACTTCGGTTACATTTGGTAAGTAAACAACAACCTAATTGGTGCATTGATTGAGATTAATTCCAGCCTCCGTCCGGCTCTAGTCACATGTCAGCTGTCCTTGGTTTATGGGTGTGTGTGATCATATATATCTATTCACAAAGTAATGTTTCCAAAACCAATGATACAGTATTAAGGAAAGTTTAAAAATCTGTAGTTAATTATTATTCCAGACTGATATTTGGATCATTTTTTAGCTCAGCGTTTTTCGGAGAAAACCAGAGTTATTGTCATAGCCAGCTCGTCGTCCGCCGTCTGACGTCCGCCGTCCGCGTCGTGCTAAAACCTTAACATTTGCTCTAAAATCAAAGTGATTCCACCTACAACTTTGAAACTTCATATGTAGATGCACCTTGATGAGATCTACGTGCCACAACTATTTTGGGGGTCACTAGGTCAAAGGTCAAGGTCACTGTAACCTTTTTAAAAAAAAAAATAATCTGACAAGCCTTCATTTATTCAAAACTGCACCCGTAGCCGAGTGTGGCACCCGTTATGCATTGCTCTTGTTTTTAATTCCCAGCATTGTCGCACAACTTCTGACATTACCTTATAAGATCACACAGCTAGTATAAATATATCCTCCAATTACCTTCAGTCAAGCGGTTAAGGAAACAAATAAAATAATTTCTGAAATAATTCAAACATTGCCCCAATAAACGATGTACCTCAAACAATTTATTTCATTCCCATTAAATCCATGTAAAAATTGTTTATTTACAGCGTGTTAAACTACGCAAAGTCAATAGGTCTATGCACATCCGCAAATAATATACACTACACGCGTTGTCTACCTTGAGTCAAAAGGTTACATTAAAAAAGCTATAGTACTCGATTGCAATAGACATGATGTCAATTAAACTTAGAAAATTCGATTCACTGAACAAATTTAGAGAAACTGAAAGATTAATTTAACTTTTTTATAACTTCTATTTACCATTTAACAAGTTTCTGTTTTATCGGTAGATCTTCTGTTAAGCAACATATACACACAAAAAGTGCTCAAGAATTGGAAAAAACAAAAACGTTCGCAATTTGTTCAAATAAAATTTTGGCATATGTGTTACTATTAAAAAATTTGATAAAAATATCAAATCGAGACAGTGTATACCCACTGAACATGTGGATAAGGGATGTCACCTATTTTTGTGATGTACCTGCAAAGATTTTTCCATGCAACATTTTCTGGGAATTGTGAAAAAGTAAAAGAATTTTCTTTAAAATAAAACAAATACATGAAATTATGTGTTTACACAAGCGCAGTGGTCTGCAATTTCTGTGCAAGTTTATTGATGAGTAGCAAAAACATGAACGTAATCAGCATACAATTAGAATATAACAGTTGAAGTAAGATTTGTAAATGTAATTTAACTTTTTTTTTCCTTATTTTAGTTGTGTCTGTAGTTTATATTTTCAAGCGTAGTAATGTTAGTAAAACAAAATACTCGGAACGCATGCATGTGACGTCATCATGAGAGCCGCAATCTTAATGTAAACAAAGTGATATAAATGAGGTCATGCTCAAAATAAGGGAATCGTACGATACATACTCATGATATTAATTAAAGTGGGAAAGTACCCCATACCACGGGTGTGTGGAAATGTATAAAAAAAAAACACACACTACAATTATGTTTCAGAATTTTGCGACTCATTGAAAAAAAAAATTGAAAAGTTCGCAACTCAAAAAAAAAAGTTAGTGGGCCAGGGTCCTCACAAAATCATGGAAAAAAACTTGGAATATCTGAGAATACAATAATTGAGGTCTACTTATTTGTCTATAATCAATAAAATTTACTGTCAACTCGAAACTCCTCAAAATATTAAAGAAAGATATGTATGCGTTGCAGATGAAAATATAAGATACAATACTGAAAAGGCCAAACGTCTTGAAGAATGGAAAAGTATATCTCCAGAAATTATGTCTGCTTATGTACAAATGCAGACACCCAATAAGGGACAATGTGCTGATTGTTGTCTCTCCACAGATGAACTGTACAGGTGTTGTGATTGCTGTTTATGGGAGACTACGTGCCTCACATGCTTGCGGTTGAGGCATAAACATCCTCATCTGCATTTGGAAGGTACAATGTTAACAAATACAAGAGAAAGCATTTATCATATCATTGAATTTGAACATAAATCATCTAAGACAGTGTACTTTTTTTTCTTAAAGTGGTATGACTTCATGTATTTAAAAAATCTTTGAATGTGTTAAGAGATATTCAAAGTACCATTTTAGAAAATTATCATTACATGAGCTTCATACAAATACGTTTATTACAAATGTGGTCTTTTTCAATACATGGTTTCAAAACCAACCAGTTCCAACTGCCATCAAACTCAAAAGCTGTTGTTATCTTGAACTTTAAAACTGCCAGGTGTTTTTAAATGCTTATTGAGCATTTGTCTTAAATGCCCTTTTTTACAGAACATGGCTTACCTTTCTTTCATTGATGATGATGAGGCTTGGAAATTGAATGACCATTCCTGTAGCACTACTTACCTGAAAAAACTCGTGGTCGGCGATGATAAAGGTAATTTTGTAATCCTATCATGTCTCACCCTCATCATTGTTCTTATCTTATAATTTCTCATGCTGACAATTGTTCTTATCTTGTCTCATGCTGATAATTGCTTTTATCTTATCATGTCTCTTGGTGATATTGTTATTATCTTATCATGTCTCATGCTGATAATTGTTCAGATATTGTCTCACACTGATCATTGTTCTTATCATGTCTAATGCTGATAATTGTTCATATTTTATATCTCATGCTGCTAATTGTTCTGATCTTGTCTCAAACTGATCATGGTTCTTATCTTATCCTGGTTCATGCTGATAATTGTAATTATCTTATCATGTCTCATGCAGATCATTGTTATTATCTTATCATGTCTCACGCTTATCATTGTTCTTATCTTATCATGTCTCATGCTGATAATTGTTCTGATCTTGTCATGTCTCACACTGATCATTGCATTGTTCTTATCCTATAATGTAACTTGGTACGAAAGATTTGTTGCAGGTTGTTTTGCTGTCCTGTTACTTTGTGTTAAACAGTAGTCAACTTATATTGGAATCTAGCTACATTCTCGCCAATATTAATATATGCACCCTGTATCAAACTGGGTCATTAAAAGCCAAGTAACTAATTATTACAACTGGAAATGCCCAGCATGGTTACAACTAAGTTGCAAGTTAAAGTGAGTTATATGATCCCAATAAATCATGGTTTTGCCAATTTGCAATTACTAAAACACTTTTTATAGTTAACAACCATAAGTATTTTTTAAAAACCTTGTAATCTTTTTTAAGGTCGACAGCATTTGAAGACCCTGCAATTTTGCAAGTGTGAAGTTGAAGCTGTACGCTTGATTAGGTTCAACCTGTGGCCATCTTCAACCAAATTTCCAAACATGGCATTTCACTTTGACTTCATGCGCTGGTTATGTGGTCTTCTTCTTGAAAGCTCGGTGTCATTTAAAAGTTTCTGCTCCGCATTAGACGCGTGGACATCAAAGCACATGAAGACATATATTCATCACCCTGTATGTTTGTACATGATTTTTGTTTGAATTGCTTTTGAAGTAACACAAAAGTATAATATTTTTATATGTAGTTAATACATAAAATAAAGCTTGTTTACAAAATAATTTATGTATAAATATTTGATTTACTGATTCATGTGAATGATTTGCTATACTAGTATCAGAAAAGCAGGAGGTGGAGCCTTCCATTTTTGTGCCCCTCTCTGTTAAATATGTACCATCCCCCTTCCATTTTTATGCTCTACTTTTTAAAAGTATGTCTCACCATTGTACACAAATAATTACAGAAAGACCCTATGTGTTATAGTGGCTATTAACAATTTTATAGATTAACATACATTATTATTTGATATGAAAATTATCAAATTCAATTTGATTAAGAGCAGACAGCATGGAATTATGCTGAATGGATGGATGATTGAATATAAGTATGTAAGTGGAAACACCATACTGAAGTCGCTAACACAGAACAAAGTTTAACATCTGGAAAAGTTTCACAAAAAAGTTCACACTGCACCGACAATATTCCACATTGGGGGCATATGTCAGATCCTATGACAAGCCTTATTTTTAATTGCAATGTGTAATTGCCTTATGTGTATGCTTTAGTTTACCTTTAAACGTTTATTTTAAGTTCTTACAGCTTGCTTTAACTGTTGGTTTTGTCTCTATATTTTATCATGTTTAATAAATTTTGAATAAATGGGATAAATCACGGTTATATTTTTAGGTCAAAGATTTGTACAAAGTGCTTGTAGGAGGAACAGCCGATGAATTTCGACATTTTATCTACCAAATGGAAAACATCCACGATGATGGATCCAAATGTCCAGCTTGTTATGAGGTAATGTTAAAAATAGTGATTGTAACAGAAAATTATCCCACCATTTTACAATTACAGTATTTAAAATAAATATTAATCAATGAATTGATACTTTGCTTTTTAGCTCACCTGATTGCTCAGGTGAGCTTTTGTGACCGTTCTTTGTCCGACGTCTGTCCGTCCCTCCGTCCGTTCACATTTGTTCATAAACACTCTAGAGGCCACATTTATTGTCCGATCTTCATTAAACTTGGTCAGAAGCTTTGTCCCAATGAAATCTCGGTCGAGTTTGAAACTGGGTTGTGCCGGGTCAAAAACTAGGTCACTAGGTCAAAAAAGAAAAAACTTGTAAACACAGTAGAAGTAACATTTCATGCCCAATCTTCATGTAACTTTGTTTGTCTTAATGATATGATGGTTGAGTTCAAAAGTGGTTCCAGTCCGTTGAAAAACATGACCGCCAGTGGGCGGAGCAGTTTTCCTTATTTGGCTATAGAGAAACCTTGTAAACACTCTAGAAGTCACAATTTTTGCCCAATCATCATGAAAGTTGGTCAAAACATTGGTTTTATTGATATCTCGGACGAGTTAGATAATGGTCCAGATCGGTGAAAAAACATGGCTGCCAGTGGGCAGGACATTTTTCTCTATATGTATATAGTGAAAACATGTGAACACTCTAGAAGTCACATTTTTGGCCCAATTTTCATGAAATTTGGTCAGAACATATGTTTCCTTGATATGAGAGTTGAGTTTGAAAATGGTTCCGGTCAGTTGAATAACATGACTGCCGAAGGTGGGGGGGGCAGTTTTCTTATATTTATCTATTTAAAAAAGCTTGTGAAAACTATAAGTCACATTTTTTGCCCAATCATCATGAAACTTGTTGAAAAGATTGGTTATCCCTTTCCCGCTTAGAAGCAAAGTGAAAAAGGCAATGTGCAAACAGCATAAAACCAGAAAAGCCTGAGAGTAACTCGCAGCCTGTTCATGTTTTATGCTGTTTGCTGCTCATCAGTATCTATGGTTTAGATATGAAGTCTTAAAATCTTTAATCTAGTAAGAAAGGTCTTCAATGAAATATTATTTTATAAGGAACTACAAATGCGTGAAAATACGTATCTAAGTGGTAAAGGGTTATATATATATATCTCAGACGAGTTCACAAATGATCCCAATCAGTAAAAAAACATGGCTGCCAGGGAGGGGGGCAGTTTTCCTTATGTTACTAGAGAGAAACCTTGTGATCGAACACTATAGAAGTCACAATTTTGCCTAATCATTGTGAACTTATTCAATACATTGGTTTTATTGATTTCTCGCATAACCAACAGAGGCTTGCTAGCTGACTTTGTAAATAATACAATTCCTAAGATAAAGGGTTATATTGTAAGTCTTGTAACATGATGTGAAACAAAGAGGACATAATGAAAAGAAAAACGCTAACTTTTACTTACTGATGGAGACAAAACTCCATGTGCTAGTATTTACCACTGATTTGAATTAATCTTTTAAAGAAAGGATAGATAGCAGTTTACTGTTCCCTCAACGAAGTCGTTAGAAGTGTTGACTGTCAATTTCTCATGAAAGGTGTTTTCTTTTTTGAAAATGGATGCTAGTTTTCTGTGACAATTTAAACTTCTGGGTATTTTCTTATTCAGGATTCTCCCTCCCTGATAAGCTTGCTAGAGCAGAGGATATAGAAAAAAAAAGCAAGGAGGCTCTTCAAGAAATTTTGGAACCTTTTGCAGGTAAGAAAACATGGACAAATGCAGATTTTCTACAAGTGTTTGTGTCATTATATAAAATATCCATCCCATATTTGTTTTGCAGTTTCCAGTGTTTAATTAAATGATGCACATGTCAATACCAGTTGTGAGATGAACACCTTTAATTGCTGGCTTGACAGAATTCGACTAATTGCCATCTCAGAAAATATTGTCCCAATATTAAAAAAAAACAAAATGTTGTGCATAACAATATAGAATTGAAAGACTTTATGTTAAATCAGAAGAAACAAAACTATAAATGTCCCGATAACAAAATGAACCATTTAAATAATGTAGATGAATTTAAAATAATTATTGTTTTCTCTGTGTAAGTTCACAAATATTTATTAAATTGTTCTGTTGATTAGGATTAACAACTGAATGTCTACAGGAATGGATAGATTATGAGCGGGTTGTGTGTATCCGCAGCAAATCAACTGGTATGTTATATGATAATTATTTGATTCATAAGTAGCTTAGTGAGTTTTTCATTTTCTCGCAGCATTCAATTGTTTTAACAGAAATTCAATAAGTGTTTACAAGCCACATAATTTGCTTAACATGGTCTTTGTGTTTTAATGATTTGCACTTCACATTTTAATACAGAAAATCACTCCTTGTCACCTGCTGAAGAGTATTGTCTAGTCCTGGAGGAGCTAACAAATACAGGTACTTTTAATAGGAATAATGCATTTGTTACTACGTTATTTTATACAGATTCTAAGTAATGTTATTAGTTAGCATCCAGTCTCTTTGTGGATAAATAAAAATAAATGAAGTTGTGATGTGCAAGAATAATGAGTTTTCAATCATAACACTTAACCCTTTTTTTCTCAGAATGTTTTTTTGGGGAGATTTTGTTTTGTTGTTAGCTCGACTATTATATATGAAATATATATAGTGGAGCTATCCTCCTCACCTGGGCGTCGGCGTTAGCGTGAGCGTGCAAATGTTATAGTTTGCTTTCATATTTTGCAAACTTCTTTACCAACATGACCCCAATCTATAAACAAGAGCAGACAACTGTAGCAAGCATTTTGTAAGAATAAATGGCCCTTTTTTGTCTTAGTAATTGAATATTTTGTTAAATTGTGTGTTTAGATCCACTTGACTTCTAAAGTATCAAAGCTATTGCTTTCAAACTTCAAATATTTTCTTACTATCATGAGGGTTCTGTACCTGGCAAGTTCTATTTGACCTTGACCTTTGAATGACCTTGACTCTCAATGTCAAAAGAATAAATTAGTTAAATTGCCATAACTTCTTTATTTATGATCAGATTTTATGAATACTTTTACAAAACAACACTTGTATGAATACCACAATGGATTCCGTCCAAACCATCCCCCACGCACCAACCCTGAATCCCTGCCCCCCCACCCCCCACCCCCCCAAAAAAATTTTTTTTTTCATTTTTTTATTTTTGAAAGATCGTCTTATAAATGACCACACCCCACATTATACCCCCTCTCAACCCCCTCCCCTACCCCCACCTGAAAATATACCTGAACTATTAACTTGACCTTATTGAATTATTTGAACAATTTCCCCATGTTGTCTTACGTTATACTGTTAAGCACTTGAATATTCGAGCGCGCTGTCCTCTGACAGCTCTTGTTAGATACATAGTACATTTACATAATGTTCCTGTAGTGGCCAGTGGTTAAAAATCATATGCTCTATGTATATTAAATATATAATTATATCGCTAACAATTTTATGAAATCTTAATTTTAGGGGTGTGTTTGCGACGGATGTAAACAAAGATAAGAAAAGGTATATTGCATGTATATATTATGCATGGCCTTTTTTAATTGACCTTTTTCCATTTGATACTTATTTATTTATCTAAACATTCTGTTCTATTTCTGTCCTCTAAGTAAGGCAAATTAAACTCTATCCACTTATAAAAATACGATATGTAAATTACCCCCAGACAAGTAGTTTTTTAAATGGTCAAAGATTAATGCATGTTATAGATTCTTTGCCTAATGGGTGTATAAAATAATTACTTTAAAAAGTCATTTCACCTTTAAATGCCAATCTTACATACAAGAACATATACATCAATAGGATGTAATTTTATCCAATGCAGGCTAGAGACAAACTGAAAATGAAAGGGAAGAAGGCTGGTGTCAAATGGGACTCAACAAATGTTGATTACCTGCGGACACTCAAGACTGCACAAGAGAAACTAAGACTTCAGATACTGGAGACCCTTCAACAGACCACTGCAGAGAGGCTGTTTTGTTAGATTAATGAAAAGTATGCAAGTAAGTATAAAAATCCATTTCTATATGATACAAGTTATTGTCACCTTAAATGTAATACAAATATCTTCCTAAGACCTTTCAGTGTGTTTTTCATTACTGAATATACTTCATTATTTTTGTCTAATCAACAAAGTTGGAACCTGGTTATTTATTGAGAATATGAGCCATTTGGTGGGCAAGAAGGGAAACAAGCAGGGGGTTCCAGACAAGCACTTTTTTTTGGCCTGAGCCAATCGTGATGAAACGTGTAATTGCACATTGAAGTTTTGGGGAATTACATTTGGGAACCAGTAAGCAATCTTAGCTTGTTACAATTAACATAGAAGTGTCCTCTAAATAATTTGAGGGTTCATGTGGGGGGGTATTTTGTACAGTTAAGTGTGCTGGTAGTTATATGCAGACTTAGATTGAGATCTAGGTCTCTGTTACTAAAAACAGTAAAAGTT
>NC_068364.1:14984362-15091268 GCF_020536995.1 Dreissena polymorpha | reverse complement strand
TTATATAATGTCTGTGGTATACAGAGAACCTGAAAGTTACAAGTACTCGTGTCTAGTACTGTACAACTATTGTACTCCTCGTTGAGAAAACAACTACTTCATCTACATGTATTAAAATATCATAAAACATAATTTTCAATCAAGTTGGAAAAAATCAATAAATAAATGTCATATAAACAGGTTGTCATGAACGTGACGTCGCTCTTGGTTACCAGAAAAGTTTCCCACGCACTGGATTTCAACCGTCATTGTTTACAATCAATTAAGTGCATAAGTACTTGAATTTGTATAGTGTTTTTTAAAAGTGTCCCGCTACAGGTGGTTAGCGTGTGGCTATAATACTAGTTAGTGAAAACAATATTTGGAATGATAAGTAATCATATTATAACGAAAAAATCAACTTTTCTTAAAAAAATAAGTTAAATATATATTCAACAAGGTATCCAACTCGAAATCATCCGAAAACGGGATGCATCGTTTTAAACAGCCATTACTTCATCAATTTTGCAGCGATTTTCACGATCTTGGTCTTATTCAACGCAGAAATAAATTTCCTTTTCTGGAAATGTATATGTCTTGCAATATTTTTACAAATACTGGGTCAACTTTTAAAAAATAACACGATACACAACTCGCGTGACCCAGCTGTGATCGATCAGACAGTATTCATGACTGAAATCTTCACGGGGAAATGGGCATTTTCACTGCAAAGTTCACAAACCTCGATACCATATTCAATAAAACGTATGAAAAAAACATTCTTACCGTGCTTGCCGTAGAATTATGCATCAAAACTAACTGTCCAGCGCATTTTCAAACCTTTGTTTACATACATTTCAAACCAACTGACATTTTAAACACAAGAGTGATTTCATTGCTCCAATGCGGAGTTGTGTCTTTACAACTGGAGATTTCATTCATAAATACGGTCTGATCGATAACAACTGGGTCAAGCGAATTATGTATAGCTTTATTTCTTAAAATTTGACCCAGCATGTGTAGAAATATAACAATATATATACATTTCCTAAAAGGAAATTCATTTCTGCGTTGAATAAGACCGGGTCATGAAAATCGCTGCAAAATTAATTTAGTAATGGCTGCTCAAAACGATGCACCCCGTTTTCGGATGATTTCGAGTTGGATACCTTGTTATATATAAAACGGTAGTGATTTTTTTTTATATAGAAAATTTGATTTTTCGTTTTAATATGATTATTTATCATTCAAAAAGATGTTTTCACTAATTATTATCATAGCCACACGCTAACCACCTGTGTGTCCAGCACGTGTGCCGGGAGAACAGGGCTTAATGTATTTTTTTGTTAAGCTCTATAATATTTATATCCAATCTGTATGAAAAAATGTCGGTGAACATTATTCCGGTGTTAATTTTTGAAAATATTGAGGCATTCGTTAATTATGGATCTAAAACGGAACATTAATCCGCAAAAAAAACACCGGGCATATTGCATATTAGATCGGACACATGAAATTATTTCGAAAGAAAGCAATAAGAGTTTCAATTCTACATGAGTAAGTCTCGCTGTGCACGATTACGCTCTTACTGCTCGTATATATTTGACTCTTGGCAAATACCTAGTGTTTTATTTTGCTTAATCTAAATTGTGTCATGCATCTATATGTACTTAAAGCAGTATGACCAACAGCTCTTTCATATGTGAAAGAGATTGACACGAAATACCTACCCATCTATAATAAAGTTTATATGTGCACTTCAATATTATAGTTTTAAAGCATTTTATGTGGTGCAATATAAAAGTACTCTAGTAAATTTGAAATTATGTAATCGATTTCCTCTCAACATACATGCAAAGTTCCAGATAACTTTTTCAGCAAAATCTTGGTTTACACTCTATAATAATCCAGCCTTAAAGTCTATTATTAATTCTTTTTTTTCAGGTAAATATAATTTTTGGCACATCCGCATTTAGGTTTATAGTCTAAGAAGAGCTAATGACAATTGCCGGGTTACAGCAGACTTTTTGCGATAAAAGGACCAGATAATGGAAAACGTTCGGCTTTTCGACTGTTGTAAAGATGGTCTGTTATTCATAATAACGTTAAAGTGCTGTTGATTTCATAATTGTAATGAGGGCCTAGACGAGTGGGAACTCATTGATAAAATGTTTACATTATATGCATTGATATTGAGTTTTACGCATGATCACACATTTTGAATTCTTATTTTATTTTTCCAATGTGTAACCGTACGCACAGAATTTAAGTCTACTTTTTTACTAAATTTAATTCAATTTTTTACGACTTTAAGCGTCTTATCTGGAGCTCTGCATACATGCATAAGTAGCATATATTGAAATATATCCATAGACTTTCTTTGGTTATTGAAGGTAAATTACTGTACACAAATTATGGTTAGTCATTAACCAAAAAAAAGTTAAGTCTACAAACACGCGGTTAATTTCGGTTCAGTAGCAAATATCTTACAAAGGTGCGCAACTTCTCCTATAACATAAAATTTCCGTTATACGCCCGTAAATTTCCGTAGTCCTCCGTAGCATTTCGGAATGACTGTCAATTGACATCATTGTATCATGCATGATAGTATGTTGCTTTGTGCTTGGGTGAAACTCACATCTTACCATCGCGTTAATTTATTAAACGCATTAATATTTGATTTCATTATGCACTGCGCCTATTGCACAAGTCTCTCTGCACAAACCAACATACACATATGCAGCATGCAATTAACGAACAAGAATGTTGCATCTGTACACATGCATGATACCATTAAGCAGAATGTAAATATACATTGGACATCAGGCAAGATGTAAGTGTCATCAAGCATGAAAAGGTGTCTACATACTAATTGAAAGTACCATCAAGAATCATGACACAGTCACAAAGAAGGATGTAATTTTTACCTAAATACCCTTCCATATTTGTCGTCACTGTGTGTTTGCTTAATTTCACTGAAGAACGTCTACTGGTAAATCTTACAAAAAAAGTGATAAATAAGACTGAGTAGCAATTTTTTCGGCGTTGCTGTTTAACGTCAAATTTGCCCTTTCAACGAACTTCTTAAGAGCCCATTGAATTTTAATGAAGAATTTTCCCGCTTGTAGGTCCGAATGAATTAAATCAAATTTTGCAATTGGCAATTTGATAGAAATCCCCATAAAACATTGCACATAGCTTTCTGAAATAAACAGGCCACATTGAACGCATTCACGATATCCAACAGCTCTCTTTGCAAAGACCTATCTAGTGTTTCTTGGCCGTGTAAGATCTATAATTAGAACATCGTCACCTAAACATCTACTAATAGAAGAGCATATTTTGGGGAAACAAATTCAATAAGAGTATAAAACGTCCACGATCAATAATGTGTAGTTTGTTAAAGATATCACGGCAGTAAAAACATAGCACTTTAAAGAGACCACAATCTGGTACATTTGGTCAATTGTTGCGTCCGTGGCGGACAATACATTTTTAAAAAGAAAGCGTACAAAAAAGCAAACACAAAGTTCTTCGTAAGCTTGTTTTAATCTTAAAAACACATAATCGACAGTCATTCCAGTCAAATACAATACTAACAGTCAGCACTCTAGAGATCAAAATTGCGGATATAAATATTTAATTCAGGGATATCAAGTGTATCAAGTTCAAATTCCGGAAAAAATAGCCGGTAGTCTGGGGCATTAGGTCCCTTACAGGGATAAAAGGTAAATCCCCGCCCGAGCCGTAGCTAACTGATTTATTGTAGTCTTTCTAGTTGCAATTTCTGGTGAGTACAATGCGGAATATTACGGATATTTGCAACATGTCGAAGATTTTCGGAAAGTAGCGAAGAGGTTTTCGTCAGTTAATATTCATGTCCGTGCCGGCCGCTAACTTATCAGAATCAATAAAAAAGAACCAGGAAAAATCGGTACCGATCGCAAATTTCCGGAATTCCGATAAAGCTTCAACATAATTTGTTCTCAAATGATCGCGTACTCGAACGAATCTGTCCCTACGCCTCCAACTCCCTTTAAATCTCATCGGACGTACATTGATCTCAAATCTATCCTTGACGACTCAAATCATATTTCCTGAATAGTTTGGCCTATTGACGTCCCTGTAATTATAACAATGGTCTTTTGGATAAACACCGCTAAGTTGTTGCAATATAATAACCGTTTAAAATAGTTACCGGTTTTCATTTAATAAAATGATTAAGTCATATTCGAGATTTCAGCGATTGCCAATATTTTGCTTTTGTTTCTCATAAGCATATGGTGCTTGGTATCTGCTATTGACTCCTATGTAGATTGCAAATATTACATAACCCTTACAGCGGCCGAGCGCAGATATCTGCATTTGGCCGCTAAAAAGAAAAATCTTTGCGCATTAATTTAATTCAAATCTCATTATCATAATCAAAATCATCATCATCGTCGTCGTCGTCACTACTACCACCACCACCATCATCATCATCATCATCATCATCATCATCATCATCATCTTCTTCTTCTTCTTCTTCCTCCTCCTCCTCCTCATCATCATTAACAACAACAGCAACACCAACTTAACATCATCATCAAACAACAATAAACATCGGTAGCATACAATGTGCTTCATCAACCATACATAATTATATGCGTTAAAACACCATAATAGAACAGCATGAATGAAGCTGTCTATTACTCTTTTATATTTCCTATACCAATTTTTTTTTTCGTTAATTGAAGGACTAGTTGAAATCTTCTATAAAAGCCCTCCCACCCCCCACCCCCCAAAATAAAAAAAAATAAAACATAATAATAATAACCCTAGCAAACAACAATAAACATAGGTTAGTTAGTATACACTGTGCTTTAGCAACCATGCATAATGAATGTTTATGACTTCGGACCGTTGTGATCAAATTTAAAAAAGCAAGATGGTATGTATGCGGCACACAACACATAGATAATTATAGTTTTATACCTTAAACGTAGTTCATCAAAATAAAGATAAGTTATTATCTATGTAATACTTAAATTAGGTTTATAACGTATGCATATTTGTCTAAAACTTGTGAAATGTGATTCGTAAGCCGACGACAACATTATCATTCGGACCCTTCTCCCCACCTAACAATCGAGATTAAACACCTGTGGAGATCCCGATCTTATCAATGAATAAACCGGTTCAATGATGTCAAGTCAAATAAAACATACTATTACTATCCAAATAAATATCTATCAAAAAATGTAAATTGATATACCTACTTAACTAAAACTAAACTTAAACGATTAGCAAGAAAAATATATAAAGAAGAAGCAGGCAAAGTAGACAAATTAATTGTAACATATGTTTTCTCAGTCTCCCACTGTTGAACAATATAAATAGTATTTATCGCCACCCCAAAAGGGATCTTTATCACACGTTTGGCTCAACTAATATATAATTGTGACAGGACAAACTGTCAACAAATACCTTGTTAATGTTTTATACATAACTCCAATCAAAGGTCAACTTCCAAGGAAACTGCGGCATGTTAAAACTGTTGATTATGACAAAATGTTGTTTAGTACAAATCAGTACAATAGCGTCTGTTATGTGGCCTATACTAATCCAGTTAAATAAAACTTTAATCGCAGAAAAGTTTAGATTCTTTACACCTTTAAAGGGGCCTTTTCACAGATTTGGCATTTTTTTTAACTTATTCATTAAATGCTTTATATTGATAAATGTAAACATTGGATCATAAAAGCTCCAGTAAAAAATCAAGAAAAAAATAATACAAAGGAAATGTACATTGCCCGGAGCAGGGTTCGAACCAGTGACCCCTGGAGTCCTGGCAGAGTCCTGTAGTATAAACGCTTATGCCTACTGAGCTATTCCGCCGAGTACACATTCTCGACGTATTTTATACCTTATATAAGCAATCTTCGTAGTTTCACAAAATTTAACGACAAAAACAGAACTCTCCAAATTATTCAATCGTTTCGAGTTGCAACGCTTTATAATTTTTAGGTTATAAAATCGTCAAAAGATGCATATAATGGCTATATTAGAGCATGGTTAATGTTCAGTATTACTGTTTCCTCACAAATATCATAACTAAAACGAAAACTTACGAATCTGAAACAACTTTTTTCAATTTTGTCAATTTACCAAAGCGTGAAAAGATCCCTTTAAAAAAAATATATATAACAGTTCTTTCCTGTTTTAACAAAATGATACATTTAAAAATAAATTATGAAGCATCGCTAGCAATATTAGAAAGAGAAGTAGAAGGAGAATTATTATCAATAGTAGCAGTAGCAGCAGCAGCAGCAGTAGCAGCAGCAGCAGTAGCAGTAGCAGAATCAGTAGCAGTAGCAGTAGCAGTAGCAGTAGCAGTAGCACTAGCACTAGCAGTAGCAGTAGAAGTAGCAGTATCAGTAGCCGTATCAGTAGCAGTAACAGTAGCAGCAGCAACAGCAGCAGAAGCAGCAGCAGCAGCAGTAGCAGTAGCACTATCAGAAGCAACAGCAGCAGCGGCAGTGGCAGCGGCAGTGGCAGTGGCAGTAGCAGTGGCAGTAGCAGTTGCAGTAGCAGTGGCAGTAGCAGTAGCACTATCAGTAGCAGCAGCAGCAGCAGCACTGGCAGCGGCAGTGGCAGCGGCAGTGGCAGTGGCAGTGGCAGCGGCAGCGGCAGTGGCAGTGGCAGCGGCAGCGGCAGTGGCAGTGGCAGCGGCAGCGGCAGCAGTAGCAGTAGCAGTAGCACTATCAGAAGCAACAGCAGCAGCGGCAGTGGCAGCGGCAGTGGCAGTGGCAGTAGCAGTGGCAGTAGCAGTTGCAGTAGCAGTGGCAGTAGCAGTAGCACTATCAGTAGCAGCAGCAGCAGCAGCACTGGCAGCGGCAGTGGCAGCGGCAGTGACAGTGGCAGTGGCAGCGGCAGCGGCAGTGGCAGTGGCAGCGGCAGTGGCAGTGGCAGCGGCAGCGGCAGCGGCAGCAGTAGCAGTAGCAGTAAGAGTAGCCGAAGCAGTAGCAGTAGCGGATTTTTGCTTTTTTGTTTTAGAAGTGTTTGTCGTATAAGAAGAACGCAAGGAAGACAAATTAATTGTAACATGTGTTATCTTAGTCTCCGTTGTAGTAGTATTTGTTGTATCTACACAGCCATATTTCAGTCACCTGAGAGACATGTTTTTATAAGAGATTTAATTGTGGACCAATACATCGTGTATTAATATCAGTGTACCCACTGGGACACCACATGGGGCGAGGATTAACAGATAAACTAGGCCTTCAATTAATAATGCGCCTAGAGGCAAACAATACTATAACTTACTGATAATTTTAGGATTGGGATGTGTTTGTATCTTATTTGAAATTAGCTAGCTTTATTCAAAAACTAATTATAGCCTCAATATTATCACAAGAACATCATCACATATTCATTGTGCAATATATAATCATATCACCATCACAATATGCCAGAGCGTTAGTATTTATTGTGCATACATATCCTACAGCAACATTTACAAAACTTATTACAAACCAACCGCTCAAGCTTTAATTAAGATTGATTTCAATTTATATTATGACATACATTAAAGATCACTGTCAATTAATTAAAAAATAGCTTGATGCTTCGTACTCAGCGATTTAAATAAAAGAAACGTTGCGTACACAATAATTGGGGTTAATAAAAAAAGTCTGCAATTAAAATAATCAAATTTAAATAATACTAGATTTAGTTTCAAATTGTCGCTCAAAAAATGTATCAGTTATATCAGTTACTAGGGAATCGATTTGTTTAATCTCCGCAATCCAATAATAATTATGGTGTTTGTATGACAAATTAATAGCTATTCGTCATTGAATGTATGATACTCATAAAAATATTGAAACAATAACCACAACAACAACAACATATGTGATTATGTATATATCTTCTTCAGATACTCTGTGTCATACTTTCAAAATTATCATCATAAGATTCATAATAATAAAATAAACACTATTGCAATCTTAGTAAAAACCAACTTAGCCGTTATGCTAATGATTTTATGTTCAGTATGCGTGTACATTTCAATATTATATAACAACAAGTGTTCACAAATACCTATGTTTAATAAATATTAAAAACATGAGAACCAATGAAGGTATTTCATTTTAATAGACTAGTTTTACCGTGTGTGTACATTCATATAAAATCTTTTGAAAATCACACTTGAGATAATGTCTTTAGGTTTTGCTATTTCTAATCGATTTAAACACCATAAAACCACCGTATTTTCTCTTACATTCTAAATTTTCTTACATTTCCTTTTTAAGCCAAAATATTTATGTTTTCATGATTCTAAATTTTCGGACATACGGATTTTCGTACAGTCAGTTAAACAGCGCTATTTTATCAGATTTTGACCCTGTTTTTGCTTATCGGATGACCCTTCGGTCATGCATTTTTACAACCGGATTAAAGTAATAAAACAGAATCATGCCTAAGGGCAATCGACCATTACATTTGCGTACTTGGGTAAATTACCTTGTAAACCTCTAATAAGCAATGGTTCCTTCCAACAGCGTTTGAAATGATATCGTATTAAGAAAGCCAAACGTTTATTGTTTTTACTTTTTATATATTATTTCAGTTGATTGCAAAGCTGTTAAGTTGCATTTTTAAAGTAAAGAACGAAGGGAACAACACAATAAAATTATGTACACTGATGTATTATTTCTACTTCAATTAAATAATTGACAAACAAACATAACACACTTGTCTCTAAATATTTTTCGTATTTAAATTTTCCAACACGAAAAACAATATCTTTAAGTGAACGGAAACTTATAATTATTACGGCATATAGTAAAAGCAGAGTTGTCTGAACCATAAGTAAAATAAAAAATAAAAAATGACACAGCTTATTTTTCCCTCAAGTGTTAATGATAATATGGATAAACAATTAAAAATACATAAAGTCAATTGTGTTGATTACTCGTTATTGAAATATTGCAATGCCAATTATAAGACATCTGATTAAAAACAAAATGTATGGTGGAATACCTAATCTGGAAATACAAACTAATGATACTATTAATGCAACAACAACAATCACATCTTTTCAAGCGCAATCAGAAAACTGCTACAGCTTTGTATTAACAAACATAAATATGTTTGTGCTTATAGATTTAGATAAACTTCAAATCTTTAAGCGTGCTATGAATTGAATATAATTTATATTTAAAAGTTTTGCTACTCTGTTGATAACTAGCAACAGCAAAAAGGAAGATACCATTTTTTATCATCTAATTTTATTTATATTTCATTGTTTATTTGTTTATGATCTCAAGGATTGTTTGGATAACAGAGTGTGTCTAGATATACCGGTACCCTTAAAAATATTTTTATGAATTGCAATTAAGCGTAGAAATTAAACAGGCCCTAATACAGACACCATTTTTATCGGAATGCGATTATAGTTTCAATAGCAACTCGTAACGCTTTTTGGATTGAATGTGTAATGACTACTTTTAGCGACAAATTGACTTGGTCAAATACTGCATCTTAAACGGATAAATAAAATTGAAACCATTTATTTTCAATATTATCAACATTATTATTTAGTTATTAATACATTAAGCAGCAAACTCTATTAATCAAAAAGATTTGATATAACATCCGAATTCACTGCAAAAATGAGCTGAGCGATAGGTTTTACGGTTGTTGAAATTGTTCATGATGAGAATGACGATGACGACGATGATGACGATGACGACGACGAGGAGGAGAACAACGACGATAACAATGACGATGATGATGATGATGATGACACTGATGATGATGATCACGACGATGACGACCATAACGATGTTGTTGGTGATAGTGACGATAATGCTGCTGCTGTTGCTGATGACGATGCTGCTGCTGATGATGCGGTGGAGGCGGAGGAGCAGGGCGAGGACGAGGACGAGGGCGACGACGACGACGACGACGACGACGACGACGACGACGACGACGATGATGATGATGATGATGATGATGATGATGATGATGATGATGATGATGACGATGACGATGATGATGATGATGATGATGATGATGATGATGATGATGATGATGATGATGATGATGATGATGATGATGATGATGATAATGATGAGATGATGATTATGTTGATGATGATGATCATGATAACGTTGATAACGATGATGTTGATGAAAATAACGATACTGTAAGTAGTAAATTAACTCATTAATTGTTGTTATAATACACAAGCACATGCTAAAGGATCTGTATCCGCAAGGCGGTTAAATGAAAACTCACTTGGTATAAATATGAAAAATTGAATCAAAATATCATAATACGGAGTGTTAAAATAAGTTCAAATCTAGCGAAATTGTTGCAGTACTTTTCTACCGAAACCAATGCTTAGCCCAGTTATTTTAAAATTAATTTCAAAATACCACGATACACGTCAATTGGCTAACAAATACATTTGTAAGTTTAACCTCACTCAAAAACAGTATTTATTGAAGACAGGGCGTCAACAATGTCCGAGTTTCTTCAACGTAGCTTAAGTACCTAAAGTACCTTTCCGTTTGATTTATCGCAGGATCCTGGGTCCGCACCCACAGTCTTTTAAAGTGTCTGCATTAAAAAAGATAATAATTGTTGTTTGTAATAATCTTTGACAGCTCATAAAAACATGTAAATCCTCAATTCGTAGAGTTTCAGTATGATTTCATTTATTTAAAAAATAAAGACGGTTAACATATTTTATACACACATATATTAGTAGCTATACGCCATATAACATAGGACATAATGTATATTATAAATCAAAGCGCTGAAGGCACTTTAGTTGTTCGCTGTTGTCGTCCTTGATTAGCTTGTTCGCATTGCATATGCTTATCATTTTGCACAGGCTAATCTTATTTGACGTGCATTAAGCCTCGTTTTCCATGAAAGCAGCCAATATGTGCATATTTTAATGATAAACACTAGACTGGCCAATGGCGTTTACAAGCTGGTATATACATTCACTGCTAGAGCAGAATCATTTGTCGACTGCTGCAGACAGGCAGTGGTAATCGTTCCTAGCAGAGTGAGTTGTGGTTCTTGCCGTACTTAAGTCTTCTAAGCACCTACTGATTTGCATTTATTACCCATTCTCTTGAAACGCCGACTAATAAAGTGCGATAAACCACCTTTAAGCACTTGGCACATTAACAAATAAGAACATTCCACACCTAACCGAGAACCGACGTCTTTAATCGCGAAACTATTACCAGAAATTGAATACCGCCAGAAACAACAATGAGCTCACTTCGATTAAATATAAATACACTATATTCATTGCGTCCTAAGCATTCAAACATATCAACCGTAAATTCCAGCGAATACAGTATTATATATGACATCGATCTTATATATCGCCGCAGACATGCGAGAGCGCCACGATGAGTGAAGAGTGTGTGTATGAGAGTTTGTTTACAGGTCCTACTGGCCTCTTCACGAGATTTGTGTAGCCCGACCTGAATGATGAATGAAATGGATGTAGTAACACTTATATGAACACGATATATCCGTACCAATATCCATGTGAGCATATACTAATAATAATTAATTTTTTAATCGCCATAAGCTTGAAAATAAACGTAAATAGATACAACAAAGACCAATTCGGAGACTTTAAAAATTTTAAATTACCTCCCCTGCAATAGAAAATATATATGGAGACTCGCATTTTATGGAATATCAAAATCTCAATATATCTTTCTCCGAAATTTTTTTCTGGTAAAAATCATCTTAAATTTAGCTGTATATTCGTATGTAATTAATTAAACAAGAGTTATAAAAAGGCATTGCAAAAAATATCGCGTTTTACTTGAATAAGTTACCTCCCTTAAGCCTATCGGAATATCAAAAATACGTATATAAACAAAACGCGTTCCTTGCATAAGTGATAATAAAGCGCGTGCCCGTGCCACTCGTCCTCCAAATACTTACTAAATATAGTACAACGTATCTACAATCATTGCGACTAACTCATACCTCAGTAAATAAGTAACCAGGATAAATATACGTTTAGGTAATTAAGATATAAAACATACATATAAAAATTTACATTTTCCCTGTCTGCCGACCCCGATTCATGGACTATAGCCACAAGAGGTTTCTATGTACCTATGTAGCCGGATTGCGCCCTCAGAGCGCCCAACACCGACACAGATCACGCTATTCTCCGGTCAAACACAATACTGCATAGGACTGCTGCCTTTGTCACCATATTATCAGAATCATTAACGTGCAAAATGGAAACTTTCAACTGTCCTTTCACTTCATACATAAGCCATTGCCGATCTTCAATGATCGCTTATTTCCGAGAGATGCATTTTATTTTTTTCAAACTTCAAATTTTGATATATGTTTAACTTATTCATTTAGATTACATTATTTTCACTATAAATATTGACTTTGATCCAATTATCATCTGAAAAATACGATTTCGCGATTTCTTCAAAGATCGAGCGAGCCTTTTTACCTGTTTACTTATATATATCTAATTTAAGGTTTCACAGATGTAAAGTTGTCGTGGCCGAGTGGGTAAGGCGATGAAATTGAAATCTTTTGGGATTTTCCCGCGCAGGTTCGATTCCTGCCGACATCGCATACTTTTTGCGACGCGTTTTATTTCTTTTCTAACGTAATTTGATTTAATATAGCACATAAACTATGTTTATTGTTAAATATGTTGAAAATTGTATGCACATCCTTCAATTTTAAAATTAAAACAACGTTATGGCTAAATTGATTAATTTACTGCTGAAAATACGAATGATGCATGTTGCATTTTTATTTTTATTTCAAAAAGTAAACGGTAAATCTGTCTATTTTTTGGTATTTTTGCTGTATATAGTGTTTCTATAAAAACTTAATTTAAAATATAACTTAAATGATACTATTTTGAATTTTATGACACTTTGTTTTTAACCGACCCAATTTTTACTTGGCTGAAATCACTTACATTTCATGGCGCTATTCCATAGATTAAAATTTGTAAAAAATAAACGTCTGTAAAAGAATACTTATTTCATCTTGTTTAAACTTTAAACACCTTTACTGCATCTGTACACACCAACTGCATGCCCATATTTGGAAATTTGAATTAATTATGGAACTTTTATATACCCAAGGGGTGAAAATAAACTGGACAAAAGCCGAGCGTGAGGGTGGTTTTGAAAAAATCGGTTTATTTTTTTTTAAGCATGGAAAGCTACCTACAAATTTGCATGTAGTTTAGTGAAATGATGCTGATTAGGAAAATAATTAATTAAATTATATTTGGATATGTGCCCATTAGAGGTGCGCAAGCTTAAAAAGGTAGAATTACCGAAATTCCCGTTCTTACACGTTGTAGCATGGATCGGGTATTGAATACGATACACGTGTGTATTAGCACCCTACTGTAGTCCCGGCGGGGTTATCAACTGCACCAATACACCGGTAAGCAACCAGGGGAATATCATATGAAAAAAGAACTATCATGCATGTTTGATTTGTTAAAGTGTGTCACAAAATTTCCCTAACTGCCGATGTCGGCTATAATTTCGGTATAAACATGCAAAGAAATTAACATATATATAATGTTAATGCCGATATGTTATTGGACATTTTGTTTGTCAAATGTTCATTATTTGTATTAAAATTAAGACGATTGTATTGAACACGATACACGTGTGTATTAGCACCCTACTGTAGTCCCGGCGGGGTTATCAACTGCACCAATACACCGGTAAGCAACCAGGGGAATATCATATGAAAAAAGAACTATCATGCATGTTTGATGTGTTAAAGTGTGTCACTAAATTTCCCTAACTGCCGATGTCGGCTATAATTTCGGTATAAACATGCACAGAAATTAACATATATATAATGTTATTGCCGGTATGTTATTGGACATTTTGTATGTCAAATGTTCATTATTTGTATTAAAATTAAGACGATGCTTATTTGCCAGAAAGCGTTTATTTCAAATTCAAAACAAGCAATAATCATACATAATACCAAAATATAAAACTAACAAAATGACAACACTCTCGCTTAAAGGGGCCTTTTCACAGATTTTGGCATTTTTTAACTTATTCATTAAATGCTTTATATCGATAAATGTAAACATTGGATCGTAAAAGCTCCAGTAAAAACTCAAGAATAAAATTAAAAAAAGGAAAAGAACATTGCCCGGACCAGGTTTCGAACCAGTGACCCCTGGAGTCCTGCCAGAGTCCTGAAGTAAAAACGCTTCAGCCTACTGAGCTATTCCGCCGAGTACATGTACTTGAAGTATTTTATACCTTATATAAGCAATCTTCGTAGTTTCACAAAATTTAACGACAAAAACAGAACTCTCCAAATTATTCAATCGTTTCGCGTTGCAACGCTTTATAATTTTTAGGTTTTAAAATCATCAAAAGATGCATATAATGGCTATATTAGACCATGGTTAATGTTCAGTATTACTGTTTCCTCACAAATATCATAACTAAAACGAAAATTTGCGAATCTGAAACAACTTTTTTCAATTTTGTCAATTTACCAAAGCGTGAAAAGATCCCTTTAACGCAACATTCAGAAGCACGCGCACTTAACAAAATTATTGCAACTAATGCAAGCTGTAATTAATATGTGACAACTTGCTATACAACCAGTATCATGCGAAAATTGATCTTATTTAATTGTGGTTCCCTCTTTGAATTTATGTTGCCTGTCGACTTTTAGAATAATGTGTCAGTAAGAAATGTATTGCTTGCTCTACAACCAGCATCATGCGAAAATGGATCTTATTTAATTGTAAATCCCTCTTTGAACTTAAGTTGTCAGTCGACTTTTAGAATAATGTGTCAGTAATAAATGTTTTTCTTCAGTTTCACATGTTTTTTTAAGAAAATTTAGTGAAAGATGCAAATGTGTCTTATTTATTTTTTTCTGTGTCTTCAATGTATCTTATTTATATGTGACTGCGTGCTTATTTTTTTTTTCAAGAAATGAAAGATGCAAATGTGTCTTATTTTAATTGTATCCATGTCTTAAATGTGGCTTATTTATATAAGATAAAATGATATACTGCCAGTGTCATGCAAAAAAGGATCTAATTTCTTAATATCCACATTCACGCTTTGTTCTTTATTAGCACCGTCTTTAATTAGGCTATTTATTTAAAGTACAGATTACTGTGAACTTAATAATTGTGCAACGGTGATGTTGATCCATTATCGTTGTTAATTTAAAATGTAGACAACAAGTTAGCAATTAATGAAATCAGTTATTTTGGAAGTAAATCTAATTTTTTCTGTACAGTAGCCAGGTGGATGTGTATTGAGCGGATAAGATAGGGATCACCACAACAAGTTTCTAATACACAGTATAGACTTCCCCTATTATTATTAATTACCTGATTGGAATAAATAAAGTGTTAAAGATCATTTCATGTGAAAAGCAGGATTTCTGACATAATTTCAATCGTTTTGCTTTTATACACAATTTCATGGAACAATGAATATATTGGCGCGATGGAACACAATTTATAAATCAAGCTGACAGTATAGTATCATTTTTTAATTATGTGTAATTTAATTCGCATCTCTTCCTTAACTCGTTCAATGACACGTGAACTTATATCAATTATAAAACATCACGTGCATCATTAAATTTTTTTTTTTAATTATGAAAACATATATGTTCTACATGGTTTTGTTTAGTTTTTTTTTTCTCAACCAGAGACACATTATAAAACATTGTTATATATAAAGCGCTTTACTTTTCTACATTACATAAAGATATATCGATTTTTTTGTTAAGTGTACGTGCTTGACATATTTATAAAAAGGCAGTGTTTATTTTTGTAATAAAATCGAAAATTGACATTTAATTTGATGCAATCCACATTGTTTAGCGGCCAAGCGCAGTATTCCGCTCTCGGCGGCCGATGGTGTATTGCAATATATACAATGAAAAGCTGGGTTTCTGACATAATTTCAATCGTTTTGTTGACGCGGAAGTGCTTTGTTTGGAAAATACTTTCTGAAGACTTATTATTACTATGTCATGTTATATTTACATATACTTTTGTGTAACCAATGTTTTAAATGTACATTTTACCTTTTTTACATTTGTTTACACATTTTTCACATTAATAAACTATTTAATAATGGAAAAAAATATTCTGATAAGAGTGTTTAAATGATTAACACTAATATGATTGTGTACAAATCAACATTAATGCAAAGCCAAAACCCAAACATAATGACATATAGACCCTTTAAGGCGTAATATGGGGGATTGGCGTAAACATGGGTGATTTCGGCTCTGGGCGTACGAATGTAGCAGTACCGAAATCCCCGCTAATTATTTTCCAAAAGAAGTAACCGAATGGGAGATAATACATGTCACTGGTTGCTAATGAAAAAAAAACACTATAATAATTTTGTTGACACTTGAAGGTTTGTACAGCAGGATTTCGGTACCGGCGCGCGTTTAAGTTCTAGTGTAGAATTACCGAAATCCCCACTGAGAGGCAACTTAATGCTGTCAAGAGTGCTTAATAATTAAAATTAATATCATTTTTTTGCACCTTAACATTCATGTGAAGTCAAAAACCATTTATACCGATGACCTATTGACCCTTTAAGGCGTAAATATGGGGATTTCGGTACTAGGCGGGCGAATGTAGAATTACCGAAATCCCCTTTTCATCATCGCACATTAGTGTAACATAAATTTTAACACAATATATGTAGGGAAACTCATATGATTCGCGTAATGTGAAAATGATTATTATGCTATAATTCGACCACGAAACTTGACGTGACTTAATACCGGACATTATGGAATGGAGCTACGCTTGCCGTATTTGACATAAGACCCATTTTCGCAAATTATCTTATCAATGCTTACATGAATTTGATTGCTATAATCTAATGCGTATTCGACACGGAATTATTGTCAAGGTTTTTCATTTTGTCAATATTTATCATAGCAGGGGACATTGCTGACATCAATATGGATACTGTTTTCATTTTCTGTCGAGAAATGATATGACTTATTATCAAGATTATTTTATAGTACGGTAGCGTTCTCTTCACAAGTGAGATTTATTTGTACTGGTAAATTGCTCTTATACTCACCATTCGGACTCGACGATCGGCTCGAATAAAAATGTTAGTCGCTTAAAAGTACAAATTCATCATATTGAGCACGATTATTATTATTATTATTAATAATAATAATAATAATATTATTATTATTATTATTATTATTATTATTATTATTATTATTATTATTATTATTATTATTATTATAATTATTATTATTATATAGCTCTTAGAAACTTATACCTTAAAAAAAATCCCATTGGAAAAAAAATCCCATGGGAAAAAAAATCCCATGGGACAAAAAAATCCCATGGGACAAAAAAATCCCATGGGATTTTTTTATTATTTTAAAATACGATATAACGCGTTGAAATCGCGAGAAATGCGCATCATTTGTTAAAAGGTAGTGTTTCTGAAGGTTACATGAATAAATCTCTAAAAATCAGAAAAAAATCCCATGGGATTTTTTTTTCCCATAAAAAAATGGGATTTTTTTTCTATCAAAGTAAATTGAACGAAAATAAGCACAAATGCTTTAACAATGCTTAAAATCGATAACTAAGCACAAACGAACGTGTTTTATGTTTTTGAAAATCCCATGGGATTTTTTCTCCCATAAAAAAAGCTGGAGAAAAATCCCATGGGAGAAACCAAAATTCCCATGGGATAATGAAAAATCCCATGGGATATTACAAAAATCCCATGGGAACCCCAACTTTGCAAATAAAGTTCATAGTGAAGAAAACGCATTTAACAAGCAAAAATAACCAATTATTAATCAGAAGTTAGACTTTTATCTTATACTTTATCACATATAAGCAAACCTTCAAGAAAAAGGGTACTTAAGTTTGCGAAATTTCGGTTTCGCAAAGTTTTTCCGGTGGCCGTTTAATTTGAAACTCTAGCTGGTATTTAAAGCAGTAGAAAGGAACATTTTAGTCCATTGGACAGAAGACAACCAATTGAACATTTATAAAAACTGTTTTATTTAAATTAACTGTTTAATATTTTTGCTATTGCGGTTGTATTGTGCGTTGATATGCAACACCGTTGTGAATGTTTAGAAATCTAACCGTATGGTTAGAGGGTTAGGGTTAGGGTTAGGGTTAGGGTTAGGGTTAGGGTTAGGGTTAGGGGTTAGATTCAGACGATTCTTTTTAAGACGTATTTCTGCTTAAGGATAGGATGGCTCTATCGTGCAGTGAAGCGGAATCATATCAATATTGTTGGTAAAAGATCCTCTTAGAAATGTTAATGTGTATGACTATTTGCTAAGAACTTCAAGTATATTCAACTTCAAGCTGCACTCTAAACGACGGCGTAAATAAACAGTGTCCATACATTATTCTGCATAAATACATGTAGTTATTACATGCTGTATTATGTTAAATGTGTCTACTAAGTTTGTAAAAAGAATTGAGCATTTTAACAACCAAACTAGTTTTTAAAGTTGCTATAATCAGGCTGGTGTTCTCGGAAACTGTACTGTTTAAACAGAATGTTCAGTGAATTGATAAGGAATTAACTGCCACTACTATTTCAATACTCTACACACCTCATAAATGAATACTATAAATAACAGATGGTTATTTGCCGTTGCAAATGTGTTTAATACTAATTATTAACACTTGTCTTAGGTTAATATCAACCGGAGTATACTTTAAAACGACCTAATATACAGCTGTAGTGGTAATCAGTACATGATATGTTAGAATGTAGTTGTTAATTTGGATGAAAGCTCGCAATATATCGGACTGTTATGTAATATCGATTTGCATGTAAGTCGTTTCATGTAATCACGTGTACATGAACTATTTAAAAACTGTATATTTACATTTTAAATACGAGTTAATATTATCAAGTATAAAGGTAAACACTTTTCGTAAACATATATGCCAACGTAAGCACACTATAAGAGGAATTGATATGGCTTTACATTAACGCATCAAATAAATGTAAGAGTTGTGTACATACATACCTGACGCATTGGCAACACTATTATTTTAAACAAAATAAACATTAGAATGGGCGTTTTAAATTACACAGCATTGAAAACATTTGAAAATTATGAACTCCTTAAAAAGAAATATGTCTCAAACATAAACAATACGCTTCACTGCCAAATAATGGAATGAATACATGTATCACCAAATGTGCAGACATACAGTATTTTTCGCATATATACATTTTCCGATGCATAATTAACTTATGAACCCATATGCATCGTATACTCCCTGTGCTTAAAAGTAGCTACTTTTGACTGTATTTTTGTAAGACATTATGACTGTGAATGACAATTACACTAAAGGAAATACTATGACTTCTATTCAGAGAGCATGTACATTGTAAAGAATTGCGAATCAACAACCTGTTTGCCTGTCTTTATAAATGCACGGATTCATTGGCAAGTGTTATTCAACTTAGTGTTTTGGCCACGTAACAAGCACCAATAATCGTTTGAAAAAAAAGACGCCAATAATGGCTCGTGGCCTTCACCAACATACAAATACACTATATTCTTCTTCAGACTAAGTACAGGGCTCCTCGGAGGCATCGGCACACTGTGACCACCCAGTCGCTCGACGGTTACCATATTCACCTTTTAGGTTTGTATTCTAATGCTCGACCTTTAGAGGCCCTAACCGTTTATTTCACAGTATATTTAAACAAGTAATTATGTTATTAAAACGTACTGCTTATATAACCATCGGATGATAACATTAAAAAAAACACGTGACTAAACATACTCAGTTCTTCGATTAAAATGGGATTTAAGGGATCCATAAAAAACATTGCGTTTGTTGTCAAAAAGATTGAATTGTGTAACTTTTATAAACACAGCAAGCAACATTGACTCCGCATTTGAATTCATTTGCTGTGTTTAATAGTATTACAAATTTAGTTGAATGATATGTGAACTATTTTCCAATAAAATATATGAGTTTCTGCCATTGTAGTTAATTGAAAGTTGTACCACATTACCGGTAGAATCATTATAAGAAACCTGCTCTTCATTCAGTATACGAAAGTACTCATTATTTTAAATATAACTTTAAATATCTTCCGATCATCTAAAAAAAGCTTTGTCAACGTGTTATTGTAACATTAAACCTCATATAATTGTATATACAGTTACTTTCTTGAAATATTTGAAAAGCAAAATGGGAAACAGTATTTTATTTACTAAATGTACAGGGTAACCATGGATATTATTTTAAAAAAAATAAACAATATGTCTATAATTGTATTATTTTAGTATTTAATATCAATTTTGAATGAGTTTGAATAACTTCTGGATTTGGTTGCCGATGCAAGTAAACAAAAAGTAATAGTGTTTTTATATTGTTTTCCAAACTGAACAGTTTAAACAAGTGATTCGCTCCGTGTTTCATCGGAATGATAATAGATCGATGGAATATATTCTTAATAAATGCACATATCGTCCAGATACAGCCAAATAGAGTATGTCTCCTCGATTTGCGAAGATGCTATGTAGTCTAAGATGGCGACAGATGTCTGGTACACGGATGTAACGAGAAGCCAGGTTGCATATCTCGAATAGCTTTCCGTGAAGAGATATGTATCAATACACTATCAGTTGGAGTGCAAATATGGTTTACTATGGTTTACTAAATAATACTCCTTGTTTAAATAATTATTCCGATATTTATTTTATTTATTTTAAATCACTTAACATAAAAAAGGTTCATACATCGTAGTGTAATAGATTTATTTGAATAATGTCTTTGGCTATGTTTGCACTATTACGACGGGCGCTTATATTAAATTCAGGGTCTTAATAGGGAACTAACAATGTTTATCTAATCCGATCTTTACAGGTATTATACGATCTTGAATACATTCGTGGCAAGTGTACAAACTGCTAAAATATAAATAAACGATTAAACGTGCAACTTTTTTTAAATTGGATTATCGTAACAAAATGCATCATATTAAAAAATAGTGTAACAAAGCGCGAACTTGTTATCGGGTGGCATTTCGGCTTCATGATGAGATCTGTATAACTGAACAACGGCAAATTCTTTTACGATTTGTTTCGGTCTTACAAACCAAGTCGTAAAACTGTCGGGCAATAGTTGCTCGTACACGAAGAACATTCGATTAAATAATAAAACACAATCGTAACGTGTCGTAACAAAGCGCTTTGTATCTGGATACAAAATGGGTATCATGCCGCCTCGTACAAGAACGCACATTATCATGGAACCCAACCGTAATGATCCTGTCGTATCGAGACCCATCGTGGTCACATTCAAACGCTTGCAAAGCACCATATTTTATCTAACGCCCCTATTGCACTACGAAAACAAGCCCACGATTCGCTACGATTTATCACATTTATTGAATCGGGAAGACTCGTGACAGTCTACGAATCAGTTACGACACTGGAACGATTGAGTTACGACGAATCGTGGGGTTCGGTTGATGTCTTGCGAATAGGGTCGCGACTTCACTACGATATGTATGAATCTACTGCGACTGTACTACGAACGATGCAGATTGGTCACGACTAAGATAGGACCTCACCGAACGCACCCATGAGTTATGGGGGTATTCCACTACGACCCGATTCCGCCACGATTTGTCCCGATTTCCAATAATTTTAGGTCGGGGACATTCGTAACTAAATCGCGAGAATTTTAGCGGGCTCGTAACTCACTCGGGTGAACTTGTGAGAGTCTTGACAAAGTCGTTGCTGATTCTAAGACAGATCACGTGATCACCGATTACCCGATTGAGTCACGAATTACCTACGATTCAATTACGACGCCCAAGAACACACTACGACGCGGTTACGAGTCAAATGCGATTAAATTCAGTCTTGGAGGTACTGGCCAAATTTTAAACACGTTTAAAATCTGGTCACGATTTTTCAGAAGCTCACGAGTTGCAGGAATCACTTACGACTGGCCCACGACTAGTTACGAACGAGTTAGGACCTTCGACGATTAAGCTACGAATGTCCCCGACCTCAAAATATTGCAAATCGGGACAAATCTTGGAGAATCGGGTCGTAGTGGCAAATGTCCAATCATGATCCTAATATTTGCAAAATAGTGAACAGGCCACAGCGTCAGAGGAGCGTTTCATAACGTCAGTGTACGCAACTCGTCTTATCGAAGCTTAAATTCTCACAATACGACAGCAATCTTTTTATTGCTGCGTTTTTAGTGGATCGCTTGACAGTGCAAACTAGCATTAGTTAAATACAATACAATGCATCTAAGATAGATATAGATCGGGAATTACTGCATACATTCACAACACAGTTATAAATGTAAACATCGAATACGAGTCACACTTAAATACACGAACATCGGTAATACAAAAGTATGGATAATCTGTCATGACGATGGATAATAAAAAGTTATATTATTTCAGGACGTGCACCTGTTACATATAAGACTTTGTAAGCAGGTTGGGAATTTGCATAACCAATAACGGTGAAAAACGAAAAGACGTGTTGACAAAAAAAGACATATTCTACATAACTTTCATTTGCATAGATAATTTGAATCTTTTATTTAAACAATGTTCTCCTGAAGCGTTACATCAACTTTTTTTTTCGAAATATTTTCTTCTGTCAAATTAAGTTCGCATCTAGCAACAAATATAAGCTGTTTATAAACTTTTACATATTTATTTACAAGTATCAACTTTAAATAACGAATACACATTAATAAATATGTGAACCCTTAACTAGTTTATTATTTGCATCGATACCTTGTATTTCATTAGTTTAAAAATAATGATTCCATACTTATAACTTTATATTTAGATTTAACCATTATTTCATACATTTCCAATTTAAATCTGCATGTATCTGATTCTAACACTATGCGGTATAGTTCATCTGCTTTATTAATAAATCCATATGAGTTGCACAAGAATCATAATGTACAAAAGTAAAAATGAAAAAACAGATTCGAAAAGAAGCAAATATCGAAATCGTTTAATTGTAAATTATGTATTGTTACAAAGTTAACATTATTTGCACGAAGCGCACATAATTATAAACAAACCATCTGCGACTATAACGTATATATTTTTCCTTTTCAAAAACAACAGCCTATGACACTATTGAAAACAAAATAACTTGAATTTCAAATAACGTTCATCACTAAAATTAGCCATGGCATATTTGATCAGCTATTGTTAAATGCGTTGTTTTTTCATTATAAAATTTTAAACTTAAGTGCATTTACTTGTGGATGCTTATCGTTGGCGATGTTGGTATGTGTTCTGTATTATAAAAGATTTTAATGGAGATCATGCCATACAGGAGTGTGTTAGACAATCTACGGATTTTCAGCAAAACTTTATCTTGCGGTTTGCCACCCATACAGTTGTAACCATTGCCATGAGTCACTGTATGAATTGTTGTATAACTTGCAGTGTCCCAAGCTGGAGAATTTCCGTACACGACGCATGCAATAACGTTTAATCAACTGTCAGACCTTATACCGGAAAGTGTCTGATTCCCTGATATGTGCGCCATGCCTGGCACACGGACATGATGCCCACAGCGTTCCATCTGTAAACTGTAGCATAATCTGCGTTGCCGATGATAGTAATACTGTTTATTAAAATACAGATTTGGCATTTACAACGTAGGTATGGGCTTCGTTCTCTTTTTGGGAAGACGATGACTATAGGGGCTCAAAAGGAAATCCTAAAATGTTAGGTAACAAATATTAAGAAAAGCCTCTTTAAGCTTGTTTGAATTTACAGTACGCACGCAATTATGGTAAATATGGTTTAACTCTAACTGACAGAAATTCAGTTACGACAATGCGTTTTGCGCCTAGGTTACTGATTTAACGTGTATATTTGAGTTTATTAGCACATAAAAACAAGTGAAAGTTATACTATTCATTACTTAAAACAGTCAATTTATAATCCTATCTGATTTGTGTACGTCCCCATTATTCAAAATGTCAAGCCCAATATTTGAAAAGTCGTAAATGCTTGGCTTGCGTAACATTTATGAAATTATTTAAACACTAAATACACGACATCGTGTGCTTGTTAATACTGCGTGCGGTCCATAAAATTAATAATTACTTAAACTGGTTGTGCGATCGGCGGCAATCACTCAATCAAAGTTATAGAAAACGATCGAATACAATATGAATGTTTATTACTTGAACACAAATCAGCATTTCCATTTAATCGTCGTTGATGCTACCGGCAACTGTCTAATATTGTATTTTCCTGTACACAAACTGAATTCATATGGTTCCTCTACTGATTTTTAATATATTAACCCTTACAGTGCGGGAACCGAGTTGTGAAGGCCTTTGCAAACAGTTTGGATCCAGATGAGACGCCACAAAACGTGGCGTCTCATCTGGATCCAAACTGTTTGCTATTCTGATAGTATTCTTTGAAAAAAAATCGAAGAAAATGCTAATTTAAGAAATTCAGCAGACGACATTCTAGCAGACGACAAATTTCCCAGCATGCAAAGGGTTAACATTACTTCAAACAATCGCGTATTATAGTTATGAATGCATGGTTACGTAAAGCTTTCGTTATCATAAGCAATATAAATTAAATATAGGTCGTATGTGTGTACACATTGTATAAACCATTTAAATTGCATATCACCGTTATCTGCTGGGCTCCGTACAATCTCAAAGACAGATGATATTTTCCATGATGCATGGGGTGCTCAACTGCTGGTCGTTCAGGGTAATCTGTTTTACGGTTCCGGTATGTAAAGCTCGATTGTATTTTTCGAACATTACAATGTCCATTGCCATATCATTCAAAGTAAGATAAAGTGTACAGTATGTGTTCTCTCTACAATTTATCGCGCATTTTGTGCACTGGAGTATTTGAACAATGAATTAAAAAGAGGATATAACAAAATATATGTATTGACTTTAATGTTTACGCTTATTAGAGCCGTAAACTTATGCGCACAGTTTGGAAATAAAAAGATACAATAATTGTTTCGGGAATTCTGCATTTCCTAAGTTCCACTATGAATACAATTCTTTAAAACATGTTGTATAGAACATTTAAAAGAGCTTCCAAGCAAACATTATTCAGATGTGTTGCTGACACTGTTAATATACCATTAATTATCAAGCTTAAGCCGAAGTTTGAACAAGATATTGTAAACCATATTCTTCTGGGATCGTTATTTCTAACACGGATGACAAATAACACATCGAATATTGACGTTTTACCTTAAAGAAAAACAAGAGACATGGAAATATAATTACTCCAGTGAGACACTGGTTAATCCGGAACTCATATTTTGACGGTGATTTACACGCTTTGTGTCGCCACAAGAGATTCCGCGCGTGACAGAATTGTAAACAACCGCATCTTTGTAAAATTCCTTTAACGGGAAGTCGAACGGATTTATATACATGTGCGTAAAAAATTATATAATAACATACAAATTTAAGTAAACTGTTACTGGACATGCCATTAAATATTTCATTTACATTAATGGTACATGTTTTGTTATTGTCAAATTGCCTGACACCAAAGCGCTCTGCGCTGAAACGTGTATCAGGGCCATTTTGCTACACTAGAAACAACGGATATATTCTTACGTTTTGTAACACTTTCAAATTACGCGGGAAGGCTTCTTGCGATGTTCGTTGTTAACTATGCATTTCAATTCATATATATACGCTGATATTTTTCTTGAACAATCGAAAAAAAAAATGGACATAGTGTACTCCGTGGCAGAATGTTTACTATAGTTTTCGTGCCTGGTTTGCTTGATTTGTCTTGATACATCATGATCATTTAAACATAACGCTTGCTATTTATTTAATCATGTGAATTGAATACTGAAGATAAACACATACAATTGCGTAAGCAAGTCGTACTGTTCAAAAACCCAATTAATAAAAAGAAAGACACGCACCCAATAGTAAATAAATACAATAGATTACTCGATGACATGATTGTACCAAATATATCCTCAAGTCAAAGGTACTGAATCATTTTCATTGCAATAAAAAATAATATGATATTTGTAATTGTTTCGCAAAAGTGTAACTTTACCATAAAGAATAATTATGTAATTGCCTTTATTCACTATCAATACATGCTTATGAATAGCAAGTATACTATATATGACAAGCACATATTTGAATTGATGTCCCGCAGCCAAATAAATTAAATTTACGGATGGGTGCAAATTCCTTGATGTATGGTAGATTCCTAACACCATAAGGCACACTTAATAAAAATGTGTAACCTTTGACCTCAGCTTAAAACCTTGACCTTGACATTGTTCCACCTCTTACACACTGTAATATAAAAGTTAGGAATTGTATTACATAATAATTTGAAGCATAGTTAAGTAATGGCTAAATTATTTATATTTCATCAAATTAGTTATATTCTACCTAAATGTATGAGTTTGACCTTGACTCTAAGGTTATGGGTCTTGCATGTGACTAGAGACTAAGCCCCTGATGACTGAAAACAACTTATGTAAGTTGCATGGCAGTGGTTTTATATGTTATCAGCTCAAAACATGAACATTCCTGTAAAATATGTATTTTAAATGCACACCGTGCCAGAGCTCCACTTTTAACCAATGGATTTCGACGGAACATTACATGCATCGGCCTCTTGTCTATATATACACTCTGACCCATTTTAAATTAAATCGGCTCAAGCAGTTCCGAGGTATGGCCCCGGAAACACAAGTTTGGTGGGTGGATGACGGGCGACCTGAAAAAAAGACGGACGAACAACGCTAAAACAATTTCGATCCGCCTATGTATAAAAACGTAAATGTGTACATGACCGCATTAAGTTAGTGGACGTCTCAGTTTTTTTTAAAAGATGTATTCAATCGATATATAGTGACACATTTGTAACTATTATAAAACGGTTTCATTAAATAAGCTTTTCTATAAACATTAGGCAACAATAAAGAAGCTTTATTCTCGTCAAGTTAAATCATTTCCTTCAAAACTCGATGGGACACTTCGGATTCCGTCTCATGGAACAGTTTCTTGATGAATAAAACATATAGCATAGTGTTACAGAATTAGTCCTGATATTCTCAGGACAGACATCGTGATATATATCACTTTGGATCTTTTCGATTATGGTTTATAATTGTATTTTTCTGTTACTATAAATATAGCACTGTTGTTAAACGTATTCCAATCATGGCGCAGTAGTCAGTTACCATAATCCGCTTGTAATGAGTAGGCTCTATACAAAAGTAGATTTAATTTGTCATATTTGAATCAGTCATACGCATGCTAGTAATTATCTTGGGCATAATTTCATAACCACGCCTTACATATAAGTGGTTTGGCAGGGATTAGGCCTTCGGATCGTTATTTGACGCCCTTCAAAATTAGCAAACAGTCAATGTTAATATAAATTGTGTACTAATTATAAAGACAAATGTATCGTTGTGTCTTAACAAACATATTGAACTGCAAATTATTTTGTAATCAAGAAAAAAAAATAAGTTCTGAGAAAACAAACATAATAATGACTACATGTTAAGACTCAAATGCATACACTTATGAATACGTAATCAACGGTTAAAACATACTATGTTCACGTTAAGTACACATTACACGTGCACTCTATTCCTCAGTACACATTACACGTGCACTCTATTCCACAGTACACATTACACGTGCACTCTATTCCTCAGTACACATTAAACGTGCACTCTATTCCTCAGTACACATTACACGTGCACTCTATTCCTCAGTACACATTAAACGTGCACTCTATTCCTCAGTACACATTACACGTGCACTCTATTCCTCAGTACACATTACACGTGCACTCTATTCCTCAGTACACATTAAACGTGCACTCTATTCCTCAGTACACATTACACGTGCACTCAATTCCCCAGAACACATTACACGTGCACTCTATTCCTCAGTACACATTACACGTGCACTCTATTCCTCAGTACACATTACACGTGCACTCTATTCCTCAGTACACATTACACGTGCACTGTATTCCTCAGTACCCATTACACGTGCACTGTATTCCTCAGTAGACATTACACGTGCACTCTATTCCTCAGTACACATTACACGTGCACTGTATTCCTCAGTAGACATTACACGTGCTCTCTATTCCTCAGTACACATTACACCTGCACTCTATTTCTCAGTACACATTACACGTGCACTCTATTCCTCAGTACACATTACACGTGCACTCTATTCCTCAGTACACATTACACGTGCACTCTATTCCTCAGTACACATTACACATGCACTCTATTCCTCAGTACACATTACACATGCACTCTATTCCTCAGTACACATTACACGTGCACTCTATTCCTCGGTACACATTACACGTGCACTCTATTCCTCAGTACACATTACACGTGCACTGTATTCCTCAGTAGACATTACACGTGCACTCTATTCCTCAGTACACATTACACGTGCACTCTATTCCTCAGTACACATTACACGTTCTCTATATTCCTCAGTACATATTACACGTGCACTCTATTCCTCAGTACACATTACACGTGCACTCTATTCCTCAGTACACATTACACGTGCACTCTATTCCTCAGTACACATTACACGTGCACTCTATTCCTCAGTACACATAACACGTGCACTCTATTCCTCAGTACAAATTACACGTGCACTCTATTCCTCAGTACACATTACACGTGCTCTATATTCCTCAGTACACATTACACGTGCACTCTATTCCTCAGTACACATTACACGTGCACTCTATTCCTCAGTACACATTAAACGTGCACTCTATTCATCAGTACACATTACACGTGCACTCTATTCCTCAGTACACATTACACGTGCACTCTATTCCTCAGTACACATTACACGTGCACTCTATTCCTCAGTACACATTACACGTGCACTCTATTCCTCAGTACACATTACACGTGCACTCTATTCCTCAGTACACATTACACGTGCACTCTATTCCTCAGTACCAATTACACGTGCACTCTATTCCTCAGTACCAATTACACGTGCACTCTATTCCTCAGTACACATTACACGTGCACTCTATTCCTCAGTACACATTACACGTGCACTCTATTCCTCAGTACACATTACACGTGCACTCTATTCCTCAGTACACATTAAACGTGCACTCTATTCCTCAGTACACATTACACGTGTACTCTATTCCTCAGTACACATTACACGTGCACTCTATTCCTCAGTACACATTACACGTGCACTCTATTCCTCAGTACACATTACACATGCACTCTATTCCTCAGTACACATTACACATGCACTCTATTCCTCAGTACACATTACACGTGCACTCTATTCCTCAGTACACATTACACATGCACTCTATTCCTCAGTACACATTACACATGCACTCTATTCCTCAGTACACATTACACGTGCACTCTATTCCTCAGTAGACATTACACGTGCACTCTATTCCTCAGTACACATTACACGTGCACTCTATTCCTCAGTACACATTACACATGCACTCTATTCCTCAGTACACATTACACGTGCACTCTATTCCTAAGTACACATTACACGTGCACTCTATTCCTCAGTACACATTACACGTGCACTCTTTTCCTCAGTACACATTACACATGCTCTCTATTCCTCAGTACACATTACACGTGCACTCTATTCCTCAGTACACATTACACGTGCACTCTATTCCTCAGTACCAAATACACGTGCACTCTATTCCTCAGTACACATTACACGTGCACTCTATTCCTCAGTACACATTACACGTGCACTCTATTCCTCAGTACACATTACACGTGCACTCTATTCCTCAGTACCAATTACACGTGCTCTCTATTCCTCAGTACACATTACACGTGCACTCTATTCCTCAGTACACATTACACATGCACTCTATTCCTCAGTACACATTACACGTGCACTCTATTCCTCAGTACACATTACACGTGCACTCTATTCCTCAGTACACATTACACGTGCACTCTATTCCTCAGTACACATTACACGTGCACTCTATTCCTCAGTACACATTACACGTGCACTCTATTCCTCAGCTCACATTACACGTGCACTCTATTCCTCAGTACACATTACACGTGCACTCTATTCCTCAGTACACATAACACGTGCACTCTATTCCTCAGTACACATTACACGTGCACTCTATTCCTCAGTTCACATTACACATGCACTCTATTCCTCTGTACACATTACACGTGCACTCTATTCCTCAGTACACATTACACGTGCACTCTATTCCTCAGTACACATTACACATGCACTCTATTCCTCAGTACACATTACACGTGCACTCTATTCCTCAGTACACATTACACGTGCACTCTATTCCTCAGTACACATTACACATGCACTCTATTCCTCAGTACACATTACACGTGCACTCTATTCCCCAGTACACATTACACGTGCACTCTATTCCTCAGTACACATTACACGTGCATTCTATTCCTCAGTACACATTACACGGGCACTCTATTCCTCAGTACACATTACACGTGCATTCTATTCCTCAGTACACATTACACGTGCACTCTATTCCTCAGTACCAATTACACGTGCACTCTATGCCTCAGTACACATTACACATGCACTCTATTCCTCAGTACACATTACACGTGCACTCAATTCTTCAGTACACATTACACGTGCACTCTATTCCTCAGTACACATTACACGTGCACTCTATTCCTCAGTACACATTACACATGCACTCTATTCCTCTGTACACATTACACGTGCACTCTATTCCTCAGTACACATTACACGTGCACTCTATTCCTCAGTACACATTACACGTGCACTCTATTCTGCAGTACACATTACACGTGCACTCTATTCTGCAGTACACATTACACGTGCACTCTATTCCTCAGTACACATTACACGTGCATTCTATTCCTCAGTACACATTACACGTGCACTGTATTCCTCAGTACCCATTACACGTGCACTGTATTCCTCAGTAGACATTACACATGCACTCTATTCCTCAGTACACATTACACCTGCACTCTATTTCTCAGTACACATTACACGTGCACTCTATTCCTCAGTACACATTACACATGCACTCTATTCCTCAGTACACATTACACGTGCACTCTATTCCTCAGTACCAATTACACGTGCACTCTATTCCTCAGTACACATTACACATGCACTCTATTCCTCAGTACACATTACACGTGCACTCTATTCCTCAGTACACATTAAACGTGCACTCTATTCCTCAGTACACATTACACGTGTACTCTATTCCTCAGTACACATTACACGTGCACTCTATTCCTCAGTACACATTACACGTGCACTCTATTCCTCAGTACACATTACACATGCACTCTATTCCTCAGTACACATTACACATGCACTCTATTCCTCAGTACACATTACACGTGCACTCTATTCCTCAGTACACATTACACATGCACTCTATTCCTCAGTACACATTACACATGCACTCTATTCCTCAGTACACATTACACGTGCACTCTATTCCTCAGTAGACATTACACGTGCACTCTATTCCTCAGTACACATTACACGTGCACTCTATTCCTCAGTACACATTACACATGCACTCTATTCCTCAGTACACATTACACGTGCACTCTATTCCTAAGTACACATTACACGTGCACTCTATTCCTCAGTACACATTACACGTGCACTCTTTTCCTCAGTACACATTACACATGCTCTCTATTCCTCAGTACACATTACACGTGCACTCTATTCCTCAGTACACATTACACGTGCACTCTATTCCTCAGTACCAAATACACGTGCACTCTATTCCTCAGTACACATTACACGTGCACTCTATTCCTCAGTACACATTACACGTGCACTCTATTCCTCAGTACACATTACACGTGCACTCTATTCCTCAGTACCAATTACACGTGCACTCTATTCCTCAGTACACATTACACGTGCACTCTATTCCTCAGTACACATTACACATGCACTCTATTCCTCAGTACACATTACACGTGCACTCTATTCCTCAGTACACATTACACGTGCACTCTATTCCTCAGTACACATTACACATGCACTCTATTCCTCAGTACACATTACACGTGCACTCTATTCCTCAGTACACATTACACGTGCACTCAATTCCCCAGTACACATTACACGTGCACTCTATTCCTCAGTACCAATTACACGTGCACTCTATTCCTCAGTACACATTACACGTGCATTCTATTCCTCAGTACACATTACACGTGCACTCTACTCCTCAGTACACATTACACGTGCATTCTATTCCTCAGTACACATTACACGTGCACTCTATTCCTCAGTACACATTACACGTGCACTCTATTCCTCAGTACACATTACACGTGCACTCTATTCCTCAGTACACATTACACGGGCACTCTATTCCTCAGTACACATTACACGTGCACTCTATTCCTCAGTACACATTACACGTGCACTCTATTCAAACAATTGATCTTCGGATAAACAATACAACATATGAGCCATGCTCTATCAAAAGGGAGTATAATGCATGTGGGTTAAGTGTCGTCCCAGATTAGCCTGCGCAGTCCGCACAGGCTAATAAGGGACGACTCTTTCCGCTTTTAAGGTATATTTTGTTAACAAAAAGTATCTTCTAATTAATAATCCAGTTTAGGCGGAAAGTGTTGTCCCTGATTTGCATGTGACGACTGCTCAAGCTAATCTTGGACGACACTTTACGCACATTCATTAAACCCCCTATTCACAGAGCACGGCCCATGTTATAATCGTGTTGGAAGATGAAAACAAAAGGACATTATGACTATAAAATGAATCATATTATGACGAATTCAAAATGGACCAGTGAGTAAAACATATTGAAAAGAAAATTGTTGTGTAATTGATAGTTTATCGGATAATACAAATTTTGATACACGCTTATTTCCCAAATAAATAGTCTATAATATCGACATCGATCGTTCATTTCCACTATGTGTTCAATAAAGGACGGAATATCACAAAGAGACTGTATATTGCGCAATTCAAATTAAGGCTCAATTTGTGTAAGATCGTATCCAGACGCAATTACATGAACGATGGTTGCAGTAATGATATTTTATGGATCGTGACATTTTATATCGAAACCCGTTTCGTTACAAACTATTATAGCAAATGTTCTAAAGTAGGCATCATTTGACAATGCTATATTGGGCTGATTGAAATTCGAGAGACGTTATCGGGAAATAATTATTTTTATCTTCAAGTAGTCTTTTATACATCAACCCCTAAGCATTAAGGACATTTGTGTTTAATCTAGATTTCGTGAATGAAATCAGACTTCGCAAGGAAACGTTCGATGATCATGAATGTGCTGCTTGGGTAGACTCACGAAAATAAAATGAATATAAGTATGCGACGAATATCTTGATTTCAACAGTATCATCACAATTGCTTGTGTGCAACCGTTTGGATACTTTGTCGTTGGTGTATTGGCGATTTGAAACTTGGCAATGCCTTTAATTTAAGACGGTTACTGGAAGATTTTTTTCCTGAAGACGTTTGTGGACTTTAGTTATTCCCTTATAGCATGTAAATTTTCGATAAAGTTATTATGCAGAGGCGGTGATAACAACTTTAATCTGTTTAATGTTTCGTTTGTTGTTGCATTTATTGTGTTGTGCCTTAGGTAATAAACAATTGGCCTAAACAAGGAAAACGAGAATGTGGAAGTGTTTTCTGATATTGCAAAAATGACCATAATGGTAATCTATTAATATGTATCGACCTCTTTGCTTGCACTTATATAATATAAGCACATCAAATTAAATATGCATATATATACATGGACAGTTTAAGATTATGCGTTTGCACTTCACACACATAGTTCAAATACAAGTTACTGAAAAAGAAAAAATGTAAACACGCAAGTACGTGAATGCAAACCTACTATCATATCGATCATATAAACAATAAAGGTACAATTAAAAACACATAATTCGATGCGTCGTTCTGTAGACGATGATTTTCACTATTTAATATTGCACACGATGTTAATAAATATACATACATCAAGTTCAAAACCGTTTTTTATGTAACATGTTTCCGTTTTAAATGTCTATACGTATGTAACATAAAACTAAAAAATATGCATTACTAGGTCATTGCTATTGGAATGTGATGAATGACATTAACAAAGATATTGCTCAGGTTATTGCCACATTATCTTGAAACCGCTGAATGGCATAATGACTTTTATTGCACCGTTATTCTGGTGTAACATACGCATACCTTTGCAAATGGTTTCTTGCATTCTAAATAAATACTACCGATGGCAACATACTTTGATGATTGATGTTGTTAGTTAATGACCGACAAAATTGTTTTGAACGTAAGTATGAGATCATACTATGTCCCTTTATCGTTATGTATCTATGTTGGTAATATCAATTACTGAGGTTAAATTCAAAACGACATATGTTCAATATTCTACCAATAAAAAAAAAAGCATAAAGTGAATATACCCGCTGATACTCGTATAATATACGCGCTGCCATGACCCCTAAAACAGTCATACAATACCAAAAATCGCGGTGACATTTAACACTAATGTGAGCACTACAACACTAAGAAATGTCTTAAACCTAGATTGAAAGTACCTTGTAAGGCACGAGTTTCCCAAGAGTGTGATTAAAAAATATAAAGAAAACGTATCACATACACATTAGCAATATGTGTATAGAATTATTATTATTAAATATATTTATACAATATATGTGTTCACAAACATACACGTATTTCAATATTTTCATATAATTTCCTAACTTCGTGTGTCATGGTCAGTATTAACTTGTACACACAGTGTGAAGAAATTACGCACACCATGTTCATGTCATTTAAAAAATATCCTTATGCTATTGTTTGTTCATGTGATGTAAAGGCGAAGATATTTAAACGTGTGTCTTACCTTTATTATTGTGCCATTACTATTGAAGTCAGTCAAATTATCTGGAAACAAAAGCAGTGTGGCGTATTTATAATATTACTGGGCTATTCTCGTGTAATAAACGCATACCTTTCCAAATGGTTTCTTACATTCTGGATGCGCCATATAAGTGGCATCATAATTAGATACTGTTTGTTTGTAATTAGTGACCGTAAATACCAAGACATCCTTTGAAATAAAGCGAAAACAACATGTCCTTCTAGAGTTTTGTCTTGTCATATACTAAATTGACATGGCATATATAAACACAAAAACAAAACATATGTAAAATATAGTGGTTCTTTCTAAGTTAAAATAAGATGCATTTGTATGATAATTTTCGATGTTCTAACAAGTACCGTTGTTTGAAAAACATGTACGCGTTGTTTAAATTGAAATTAAAAGAAAATGCGTTCATGATTGAACTTTGATTAAATGAGGGAATAAACACCATATTGGATCTTTTCAAAACAACATTTGACTGTGTATTGCATGCTTTCAAGTACTGAATCAATTTGTATCTATAGCGCAGTTTGTATGCGTTGTTTAAGATATTGAATTATATGTTATATATATATATATATATATATATATATATATATATATATATATATATATATATATATATATATATATATATATATATATATATATATATATATATATATATATATATATATATGTATATATATATTGCAAGTTCTATCGTATCAAGCAACACACTTACCCTCAGCACAGTCAACATATATATACAAATTACAATAAAACTCTATTGGCATAAAACATTAATGAAACCAAGATGTCATCTAGAAAAACGCAAAATTATTTGAAAAAAGGTGCATAGAACATCTGCAATTATTTTCACTAGATATGTTGACACATTTAACACATTTGCAATGCATATATCATAGGGTTTTTTTATGGTAAGGTCTAACTGTGCGATATCAGACATATTCGATAGTGTCCGAAATTAGTTTTGGTAGACAATACCCGCTTTTGGTACTCACTAAATTCAGTTTAATAGGCACTTTCAATTAATTAAATGGGACAATTCGAATCAAATTGGACTCTTGTATTATTAAATGATAAATGCTTGCTTGCAATAGAGGTAACGTAGCCATTGATATATGTGGGTTCCAAATGCTTTTATATTAAACATGTCTGAACTTACTACCTGGTTTAGAAACTTAAGGGGACTCTGACAGATTATAAAAATTCATGTAGTGAATCGGACAATTTATTACAATATCAAACCATTCTCAAAGACTACACAGTATAGAGCAACAGTTTTGTACACAGAAACCCAACTACTTGCCCTTTTGTTTTTGTTAAAGGGTATAATTAGTAAAGGAAACTAATTTACAATTTTAAGTTTATTGAACTTCATTGAATCGCAGAAATATGATGATTGAATTAACACATTGCAATTTAATGCAAATTCTCGCAGATAGTACCAATTTAATTACATATGAGAATGTGTATATTGGCTGCTCACAGACGATACCATTACACATTATACACGTGTTGTACTTGTAAAAAAGCTTTTTGTACAAAAAAGTAGCTCACTGCAACTATATGTATCTAAATGAAAACCATAGGCACAAAAGCTATATTACACACATTATTTAATATATTCGCGTTTAATTTAAAATATATCTAATATTTATACCACAAGCTGACACTAAATGCATGTGCGTAAAGTGTCGTCCCAGATTAGCCTGTGCAGTCCGCACAGGCTTTTCTGGGACGACACTACGCACAAGCATTAAGCCCAGTTTTCTCAGAACGCGGCTTAAAGTATAACAATGTATTGAACAATATTTACACGAACATGGGCAACAGCATGATTTGAGACACAAACATCACAACAAAATTTAACCTGTTTATGCCTAGTGCTCTCTCCCATCATTTTAAATTGGATGAATTTATTTCGAAAATTAGGGATGTCTAATATATTTATTTCTAAATTTAGAATATTTCTTACAGAAATTCCTTTAAGCAAACAGCGCAGACACTGATGAGACGCCGCATGATGCGGCGTCTTATCTGGGTCTACGCTGTTTGCCAAGGCTTTTTTCTAGACGCTAGGCATAAATGGGTTAAAACAAAGTTAGTAATACAAAAGTATGTTGCATCAATAATTAAGCAGTAAGTATAATATATCAATTTTGTTTACAATACCGCGCACATTGTGTAATTTATTGAGGCGATCGTTACATTAATGTCACAACAGTGTAGGCTTTTAGTTAATTATGCGTATGCTCATGATTGACAAACATAAAAACAGCATTAAAGTTAACAATTAAGTCAATCAAAATAGGATATAGTTAAGATAACCTTGAGACGCCCTTTCATTAGCTTTAATAGCGCATAATTTGAAGATGAATATACGTGTACTTTTTTATCTGAGGGAAATTAGAGAATGCAGCGTTAAAACAAACGCTTTATGGTGATGATATTTTTCCCATCATTATTGAATTGAAGCATTTAACATGTATGGCGCTAATTTTGGGAATAAAATGCATTAATGCTCATTATTTAATCATCAAAGTCTTAAAAACAATACATTTCTTATCCTACAGTATAATTAATTTATAAGCAGCGATTGAACGAAGTGGTTTGCGACAGTTATAGCGTCACATTTTACAAACATGTGACATTCAAAGTTGTTCGTTAGTTGTCTATTTTATTTAATACGATTTGTATTCGGAATGGCTGAATGTTCACATTATGTAAATTACTGGATTTAATTTTGGAAGAGCACAATACGCGTCGTTTTAATAATATGATATTATAAATTCATTGATATTCAGCAAAAGAAACACAATATTGATTGACAATGCAGAAGCTGTGTCAATTTGAAAGCATGTCTTACGTAATACGTAAATTGAATAACCGGACCAAATGACTAGACTGAATGTTTATATTATTGTTTAAAACCTAAATTTACAGCAACAAATAGTTGTGTTAACTATATGTGGTTTTCTTATATGACATATGCTTATAATTTTAAATGTTGCTTACACTCAGGAAAACAACATAATCAATGTGAAATGGAAACAATGTAAAATGGAAACAATGTGAAATGAAACAATGTGAAATGGAAACAAATAATCTTGAAACCTGAGCCACTTTGGCAGCAGCTTCATTGTCAGAAAAACGAGTAATGACATTTATTTAACTATTTGTGATAAATGTATCAATCATCACTAATGTAAAACAAGACAATAACGTATCTTGTGTTCACTACCCAGCAATAATAACGTATAAGATAATGACATATAAATGCATAAAGTAAATATTTAAAGGCAATTTAAAGTCAGTATGTATGGTGCATTATCATCATTATGTTAGAGTACATATATTTATACATGTGTTTATACAAATCACAAATGGTTAATACATGCTAGTGTAGTTTACTGCTTATAATGCAAAATCAGTTGAAATCAGTATACGCATTGAAGCATGTATAAGGCCACATCAATATGTTTTTCCATATAAATACTTGTTAGTATTCAAATCTGAACACAATCGTGGGAGAGGCGAGGGTTTTATGACTGTAATAAACTCAACCTTCTTATACGTCTCACTGTTCCAGGTTAAAGCAATATATCCGCATTTATAATTTGGGGGAGATTTATATATTCCAAAGAAATATAATTTAAGGCAAGTATATACCGTCGCTTGTATACACTTGCAACTCGATAAAGAGTCTTAATGTAACACAATAGAGCGTTACATGCAAAACATGTAAGCAGACCGACAGGTTTCCCCCATCAGAAGGCGATCGTTTATTGAACGTTCGATTATATCTGACAGTAATCCTCCTGCTGTGACAACATGATATCAAGCATACGAGTTTATACTAAGATGTTAATGCCAAACATAACGCAGTACTAAACAAATACATACAACCACAATTGCATTACATTGGAGAAAATGTGAATCTCTTTAGAACGGCATACCAACACGTGTTTGTCATTTGAAGTTTATTCATATACATGTACGAATGCATAACAACGATGACACGCCCGATCGTGCGGGTATATACGATTTTGTCAAATATTTATGAATTTATATAAAATGTGTAAAAAATTATTATATATATATTTCAATATAAACTAAAATAAAAGTTAAGAAGAACATGTGTCGAAAAATGCGAAATAAGCCAGATATTTAATTCTGAAATTGAAAACGGCTGTACAGCCGAATTCGCAAGCATGTATACCATACATGTACGATGTGAATCTAACGGTTTATTTGAATTCCCGCAACGATATCTATTCATACGACACACGAACACTAACTCCGATCCTTATACAAAATCGAATGCTTTGGTTATTGTAGGAAAATATGTACGTCACAATCAGCTCGGGGCGCTAATTTGTCTTTGCTGCATTTTATGAAATTTGGCTTTAATGTATATTTTTTCTTTCCCATTTTATGTTATTTTAACATATTTTATCAATATATTACAATTAAACACATATGAAAAAATCATATATACCCGCTTTTACGGACATTTCTCTAACGGAATGTTATTTTATGCTTAGCTTGTTAACAAAATCTTTATTGTACGATGTCTCAATGCTTAAATCATGGTATCATTAGTGCAGTGTAGAATGTAACTTTAGCGGTGATGCCATTGTCTAAAATTACTTTTATATAAGGCATGTTAACCTAACTCGGCATTTAAAGTCATAACTAGAAAAACTGGTCTCTCCTCTTTAAAATGGCATACAGACTGCCGCCTTTTAGAAAATGACAATTCACATTTATATAACATTTGTGACCAGCGAAGCAATTGAGGGCTGTCGCATTCCTTCGTTATTGTATGTCAAAAACATCGCAGTAAGTAATAATGCATCAGAAAAAAGCAATGCCGTTATAGAAGAACTCTGTATAAATGTTCGTCTGCAATTATTATACTAAATTGCATTTTGAAGCAACATGCTTTTTGGGATACGCTTTTTTAATTATAGACGCATAACACATATACGTGTAAAACATGGATCTAAATAATTAAATGAGCTTTTTTAGAACAAGCTATACACCGGTATAAATATATAATTTCAAATGTAACTATTCCGACTGTGGTTACCATTAAATTGCATAAACAGTTATAGTCTGCGCATAAATATTTCTTAGAATCGTAAACAACGGCTCGTTACTACAATATTTGTCTGGAAAAGCGTATACAATCTTTCACCAACATTGTTGATTACCTTTATTCGGTATTTGTATTAGGTACGTGTATCTGTGCATTCTTCATATTTCCTCCATTTAAGGAATATATTTAATAGCATGTGTTAATATTAATGCAAACAACGTCATGACATTTTAATGCGGTTCTAACGCTTTTTATAAGGTACTCATATCTGTAATATTCCGTTGTTTAATAACCGTGATCTGTTTGTCCACAAACTACAGTTGACATAAGACAAATGAACTTAAGATTGCAACTGCACACGTTTTCTGTTAACTCATTTGCGACAGTATACGGAACATGGTTGTCAAATGCATAATGCGCGATCTCTTTGTACACATCTATATTAAAATAAGTTCGCAAAATACATAATACTGTCCAAAAGCTAGTCCGTCGTAATTAACGATTGCATTTTTTTTTCGCGTACTTCACACTATTCGATGTTTCTATTTTCTCGTAAAGTCTATATCGAATGAAATAAAAAAACACGTCTCATTAAATATGTCCCATTAAAAATATAAACACTGTACTGAAGATTCTATTATGGTGGACGAACCAGTTATCGAACACCTAAGAAATTACATAAAATTACCTTAAAATTGAAACACTTAAAATGATAAAACATTTTGTTTTAACAAATGACTAACAGTTCCATCATTGAATGATTTTTCTTGAAAGTTTTCCAGCAAACTTCCTTCAAGAATTCATAACAATGATTCCCTGTTTATTGTCACCTCTAGCAGACAAAACAAAATGGCGGCCGATGTAAACATGACCTATTACCCGACTCTTCATAAATACTACTCCAGTATATACAAAGTCACATGACTATCACGTGACCCGGACTCGGCGAAAAAATCTGCGTCTGCTGCAATCAAAATTGCAAACAGAAATATGCTTTTTTGGTGTGTAAATGCACGTTTTGATAAATGCATTCAGATAGTTATTGCAAAAAACACATAAAAACGGTGTAAATAACAATAAATGCATTCCTTTAACCTGTTTTCGGCGCATTTGTTTCAAGCTAAGTAGGCAACTAGTCATGGACTTAATATGCGACCATTTGTTTATCAATGTGACATCATGCGCACTTTTGCGCATGTGCCTACAGAACCAAAACAAAACGTCCGATAATAGGTGCTGTTCGATAACAGGTACTTACACGATACTAACACTGTTTCAAAGATAATTGCACTGTACTATTGTCATCAAATGATGTAATTAATATGGTTTCAGGAATAGAATACCGGATCGACATAAGGTTCCAAACATATGAAGACTGTAATATGTCATAATGATAAGGATTGCCAAGCGAATGTATTATAAGTATGTAATTAATGACAGCATCTACATTGAGTGAGTAGTCAGTGTGTTTGTGTACTATACAATAATACAGAACAGAATAGTTTATTTTTGACTTAAGCATGTGAAGCTCAACGTCATTAACATACATTTAAATAACAGCATGCGTTGAAGTACACACAAAAACACACATCATTTTAAAGAATAAATAATCTAAATAAACACGAAATAAACATATTTCGTGAACATATTTCGTGAGAATGGTACATGGATGAGTTTAATACACAGTGGTCACACAATGTTGTGCATATAGGTTTACAAATATAGGTATAATTACATATTTCTTACCTTATTTTTTTTGTAAAAAAATGTATTTCTATTTAACACTACATATATATGACATTTTCTCTTATTTTAAAGCATGTAAAACAATACATGGCTAGCTTTCTTAATACAGTTTTGTTTGAGCTATTAAGTTGTTTAATAAACTTGAACATATTTGCCCGGATTCTATAATATTTCGGAATTAATGCATTCCTAACATCATTATAATAAGGACATTTAAGAACAAAATACATTTGCGTTGATCTCTGTCAATATTCCGGTGTTTGCATACAGTCTAGCGTTCTTGAAATATTAAAATAAACGTGTTTGCCGACAAAGATGCAACAATAAGTCAATGACTTACTTTAACACCTATGTGTTTGTGTTTCGTTCTGTCGACTAGACTTGGGTTTGAAATAGATAAAATGTGATAACGGGAACCGTGTCTTTGAATCATTTGCACACAATAAACGGATGCAAACATTAGTTTACGTTTTTCAAACCAACGAAAACACAGTTTTGTAAGGCCCGATATTTATTCAGATTGGGGAAAGGCTTTCATATAGATGTGCTATTGCTGCTATAGGGCATACACTTAACACATATATAATGCAGCACGAGATAGTTCGAACCTCGCTGGTAAAAATGTGTTCTACATAAAGATGATTATTGCAGTGACTATTGCAGTGTTGCAAACACATCGCATAACTTCCATGATATTATTAACTGTGTATTTAACTGAAATCAAATATCGCTTCTAGACGGATGAACAATTATAAACATATAACTAAAAATGTTTAAATGCCTCGACATATGTGATGCTACATTGCTGAAGATGCTTTCACCACACTTTCTGTTAGCGCTTAATAAGAATGTTTAAATGCCTCAACATATGTGACGCTACATTGCTGACGATGCTATCACCACACTTTCTGTTAGCGCTTAATAAGAATGTTTAAATGCCTCGACATACGTGATGCTACATTGCTGACGATGCTATCACCATTCTTTCTGTAAGCGCTTAATAAGAATGTTTAAATGCCTCGACATATGTGACGCTACATTGCTGACGATGCTATCACCATACTTTCTGTAAGCGCTTAATAAGAATGTTTAAATGCCTCGACATAGGTGACACTACATTGCTGACGATGCTATCACCATACTTTCTGTAAGCGCTTAATAAGAATGTTTAAATGCCTCGACATATGTGACGCTACATTGCTGACGATTCTATTACCATACTTTCTGTAAGCGCTTAATAAGAATGTTTAAATGCCTCGACATAGGTGACGCTTTATTGCTGACGATGCTATCACCATACTTTCTGTAAGCGCTTAATAAGAATGTTTAAATGCCTCGACATGTGTGACGCTACATTGCTGACGATGCTATTACCATACTTTCTGTAAGTGCTTAATAAGAATGTTTAAATGCCTAGACATAGGTGACGCTTTATTGCTGACGATGCTATCACCATACTTTCTGTAAGCGCTTAATAAGAATGTTTAAATGCCTCGACATATGTGACGCTACGTTGCTGACGATGCTATCACCATACTTTCTGTAAGCGCTTAATAAGAATGTTTAAATGCCTAGACATATGTGACGCTACATTGCTCATCATACTTTCTGTAAGCACTTAGTACGACTGCGTCTCAAGCTGGTGACCATATTAAATTGTTAAGAACGTGACGTGTTTTTCCTATGCTGGCATTTTTGAAAAATGATCATTCGTACATTATGCAATCTAATTTGACAGCGCAACTGAGGCCCACATGCTTAGCAGATACATATATTTTATGTACTATTTATGATTACGTGTGCGATTTCTTGAGAGCATTATCATTATTATATAAGACGTTCATCTTTGAATTACAAACACTAACATCGTGTTGATGTGTATTACGTCTATGATATTTTTATTTAATATGTTTTTAAAACCGCGAAAGAGAAAGATTCGATTTTAAACATTCACTTTTATTACGTTCATTATAGAGATGAAATATCTTATACAAGCAGTACATCCCATATACAAACATTATTGATTTGGATAAGATATTGCTTTCTTCGTTTGAAATCAGTGTTATTGGTTTGGTTGTAATGCACTTCTATTATGAATAAAAACATAACTATAATTTCATCATGAAATGAACAGGCATTTGATGAAATAAAGCTTCATGTTTAAATTAAACGTGCACAAACGCATTTTTTTTCTAATAAAGAAAAACAATGCATAAATAAACATGCAAACATATCAACAAAGCGTCTTCCATTAAACATCTTATATTAACTTCGTACATTTATACGATATACCCCAACAAATGACAGTCAAGAAATACATTTCCTTTACGGATCAACACCGACAAAGAGGCAATGCAAAATATTGAAGTTTGAACCGTTTAAAAACATTATCTTACACTTAGCACACACTTAATTGCATGAGAAACTGCCACAAATATATATGATATGTATTATTTCATAACTATATAATATTATTATCATAGCATTTTGATGCAAAATGTATTTAAAAAAATAACTGAAGTTAAATAACTTAATGCTAACTTAAATACAACGTATCTACAAACAAGGAAAGAACATGCAAATAAATCAAATTACATCGCTTGCAAACGAGTGAACTCGCATATATATATATATATATATATATATATATATATATATATATATATATATATATATATATATATATATATATATATATATATATTATATATATATATATATATATATATATATATATATATATATATATATATATATATATATATATAAATATATATGACTAAATTTGAAATTATGTTGCAAACTTCCTTTTTTTCAATGCCGACATAGCATCGTAGTCGTGTTCTGACACAATACATACGTTTTGCTTAGCTTCAACATGCGTGGATTTTTCATCATGACGCTATTTTATTGCAGCACATAAGTAAGCAAGTACATATCTGAAACAACCTAGCCATATACTTTATACGGCGTAACAACTGCGATCTGTTTGATTGCTTGATTTATTTTAATATATAATGGCAGAATACATGACAATACAAGTATAACACACACACGTACTTAAATAAGAAAGAAACATACATAAATTCGTGTGTCGTATGAACATATATATTCGCGGGTATTAATTGTGGCCACAAATAAATAAAAACGAGCATTTTGTATCTACAAAAGTCTATGTAATCATACCACATCTAGCGTTAAAATTTTGGCGTTTGCTATAAGGAACACTGATTGTTAACTTTATTTTACGAAATACTTAACGAAATTTTTGTTGATTTTGAGCGGTATAGATACTTTAATATTAAATACATGACAACTGGTTTTAAATTCAACTCTACTTGCCACTGGTAACCAATTTTACAGGGAAAATTGCTCTTTACCAACATGAGCTCTGGCATCTTGGTTCAACACAAATCGAATCAATTTGTTCTGCGTGGCCTGTAATTTGCTCTTGATAGCGTGAGTGGTAGAATGAAACCATACAACTGAATCATAATCAAAATGACATTGGGCAGTTGCCGTTGATAGCAACTTCTTAATATGGGAGTTGAGGAATTCTCTCTTTCTAGAGAGAAACCTAATTCTAGAATTTATCTTTTGGATAAATTACAATGCCATTGATTCAAATGACTAACTTGGTCAATAGTTGCACCCAAGTACTTGATCGACTCTTTGGATTAAGTGGTGTTGCCTTTGCAAGAAATATCAAAAGATTGGACTTTTACCTTTGGCCTTGATCCTAAGAGAATATACTCTGTTTTCGCTAAATGAAGGAAGAGTTTATTAGCCAGGTTTTCCGAAGGAAAAAACTGGTTATTAGACTGGCGAATGTTGGCGGGCGGGCGGAACGAGCTTGTCCGGGCAATAACTATGTCGTTCATTGTGAGGTTTTAAAATCATTTGGCACATTTGTTCATCATCATTGGACGTTGTGTCGCGCTAAAGAATACTGTCAATATCTCCAAGGTCAATTTCACACTTTGATTTCAAAGAACAAAAATAGCCATAAATTATCTTGTCTGGGCAATAACTATGTCATTCTTAGTGAGATTTTAAAATTACTCGGTACATTTGTTCACAATCATTGGACGGTGTAAAATGCGAAAGAATTACGTCGATATCTCCGAGGTCAAGGTCGCCACGACTAAAAAAAGATTGAATTTGACAAAAGGGGGTAACTAGGAACAATCAGTAACAATGCACATTTTGAATGTCTCCCTTTATCACACTTCTTTGTTATTTTCAAAATTGAAACCATGGTTTCGTGACATTTCTTTCCCTTGTTACATATAAGCCACTCACGTACTATATCGAGTTCAAGACATAGCGGAGACTCTATTTCGTCTTTATTTTTACCTGAGACCAGTATAGCAGAATCATCTGCATACAGGAGTAACTTTTGTTTGACAACAACAGGCATATTATTCACATAGATCAAAAATAGGAGATGCCCTAATATAGACCCTTGCGGTACTCCGCAGGTTAAACGCTCTGACGAAGAAAATGTTCCAGACACATCTACCAACTGGTGTCTGTCAAATAAGTATGATGAGAACCACATGACCATAGACATTGAAAGACATGAACTTCAAGTTTTATTTACAGGATGCTATGATCAACGGTGCCAAAGGCCTTCTGGAGGTCAAGCAATACCATCCCTACCAAGTTTGATCTATCCATTTGACAATAAAGTCAGTTAAGTGACATGCTTCAGTTGAGTACTTGCGTCGAAAGTCAGATTGATAATTAAACAGTTATTTTTGCTCAGTCAGATAACTTGTAACCTGGTCATAGAAAACTCTTTCAAGAACCTTTGACATTACGCTTAAGATAGAAACTGGCACCAACCACTGTCTTTTCATTCGTTTTAAACAGCGATACCACCCTTGCCAACTAAAGTTCATCAGGTACGATATCCTGTATGATTTACAGATTAATGATGTGGGACAATGGATTGGCAATCAACGAAGCCGATTCCCTGACAAACCTTGAGGGAATACTGTCAAATCCAATTGCTTTATTGGAACTTAATTTGCGCAATAGTTTCAAAATTTGGCGTTCTGATACAATTGTTAAGTTAAAACTTTCATGTTTACAGGGCTATAGATAACAAGCGTATTTGCGTTATTACGCAATTAAATTAACCAAAAACGTAATTAAATTCAAAATAAAGCGTACAAAAACGCAAATAAAAATTTAATAACGCAATTCCCGTAAAAAAACCTTGCGTCACGAAACGCAATTCTTATGAACACGGGGCGTATTTTTAAGACTGGTCATTTTCGGTACAAAAATGTATCGGATAGTTAATATGCAGTCCTATAAAGAAAAGAATGCAGTCTTACCAGCGGTTATCAATCTTTGGGGTATTATTGTAATAATTCGTAGACCCGTCCCATTTCTACTTTCATTTTCAAGGTATTCAACTCAAAATGACCCGAAAACGGGGTGCATCGCTTTGAACAGCCATAACTTCATCAATTGTGCAGCAATTTTCACGAACTCGGTCTTATTCAACGCAATAAATGAATGAACTTTGATCAGAAATTCAGTAATTGTTTGTTGTTATGTACAGGTACCTTTTTGAATTCCATTTGTATAATTAATATAGTTACCATAGTAGATTTTTAATATATTATAAATGTCATTCCCTAAATTACCCCATTGAGTTAAAAAAACGGGGGTGAAAATCCCATTAAGCTCAAAAGTAAGGGGTGAAAATTCTTGCTATAACACTGTTGAATTTACAAAAACCCAATTGTTGTCAAAAACAGGGGGTAAATTACCCTATATACCCGAAAAGTTATCTATAGCCCTGTTAATGTTGATACTTGTATTTACTTATATATATATACTGAGGCTTATATAAACGCTCTCGAGTCCGTTTCCTGGGCCTAGAACCAGTACTTGGTGACTTTGGGAGAGATCTAAAGAACGCTCCCACGGTAGGGATCGAACCCATGGCCTCCCGGTCGCTAGGCGGACACCATATCCATTACACCACGGCGACCCCTAAAAGGTTATTTTTCTTTGCATAAGATAGACAACTTTGAGCAGTATTCCTCAACTTAAGAAAATTATTTAGGTTTTCGTCAGATTTGTCACTTTTATATGCATACAACGCTTTGTCTCTTTCCTTAATACATTGCAACAACAGAAAATCAATTCATGGTTCAGTTCGCTGCTTTATGCGTACCCGTTACATAAGCGCAAGCATGTCCAATGCCGCTAAGAATATATATGATAATTATATGAACTTAGCATGTAAGTGTTTTAACATTATGCAATTCATTTTCAATGTAACAGTTTTATTATCACACAATATTCCAATTTTACTGGTGTTCCTTTATAAGGGTAATGGTTTCTCAATTGCCAAATTACCAATAAGTAAAGCCCGCGATCATGATATTTTGTTGGGGTACTATGTGTTGTGCATTAGTTGCACTTTCAGCATTGTATTCGCTATTGAATACATTAATGTTTTCATATGAAACATAACATAAATGTAAATGATATCGTCTATGGAATTATCTTTATATTGAAATAGTATGACCTATCCGTTATGGTGTAAGTTAAAACCACTTTTCTATAATTGTGCACATTTATTAACATTAAAAGTATGCAATGTTTATTTCAGATGAATATCGTAAATCTCTAGAAAATAAATATTTTTACGAACAAAGGTATGAAAGCTTTATTCCATCATTTTTCTTGAATGTGATTTCGAGGACTAAAAAACAATCCCGTTTACTTTGTACAGTGTGAATGGACACGCTATACTTAGTACATGAATACTAATGACGCTGTGCAAATATTAACGATTACATATCTGATACGTTTAATAAACATATTAATTGATAATCATGTGTTGATAGAAGTTCAAGGCTCTCAAGTATTGTAAAATTGATGTGTTCATTGACATGGAAAACAAATATTTCAACAATATGAATGTATACATCAAACACAAACACACACGATAATAATTATACTCTTTTTAATATAATGAACTTTAGTTCATGTATTGATTTAAGTAAATCGTAAAACATTCATAAATTAAGATCCGTACTGTAAAGTGTGTTCATATTATATAACCCTCCATTTATTGGAAACAAAATGGCCATATTACCTTTTCTTAATTGGAAACAGAATGGAAAATGCAGTACCAATATAGCGTCATAGGCTCTAGAAAAAAGCACGTTTCTTTCTCTCCCGAATATGCATTAATTGATGCTTCATAATTTAAAAATAATCTATTTCACTATCGCATTTTTGATTGACTTTGTATTTACATCTGTAGTTAATAATTATTGTGTAACATTCTATATTAGCTGTAGCATATACATTGGATTGACGCTGTATTTTTTAAAATGTACACTTTTAAATTAACACTGATAACTAATATTAATAACTAATAATTGCAGGGAAACATATTTTTATCCCGTCCTTACTGCAAACTTCCAAGACAGTGTTTTATAAAACAATCAAAAGGATGTTAATTCAGTCAAATAGAAAGACCGTCTCTCATGTGTATAGCTTCGCACATTGTTCGAAGAAAACAGCACATGATGCCCTAAAGCATTTAATAGCGACGACATTAAAATTGTATTTGACAGTATGTTATTGTGTTTAACAACGTGTAAATCAAAGTTGCTAAAATGTGATGTACCTAACGTAGAATTATGACAGACGTTAACGTTGTATTACAGTGATTTACCTTTGTTTTTGAAACATAAACAACATCCACAAATAACGATGTTGACACTGTGCACAATTAATAGTTCGAGCAAAATAAAATGTTTCATCATTAATTTAAAACGCACGATACTCTTTCATCAATATGGAGGACATTTCTTAAAACTTATACAAGCATAACAGCTCAGCAATTTGATTCAAAAGGCAACGATGAATTATATTGTTAAAACTAATTTTACAATCAATTTATTACTGTGTAAATAGTGAGCCTCACAGCACGCAATTCTATAATTGCTTGAATAAGACTTTGATTGATATTTAAATCAATACATTAATTACATAATTTGCATTTAGTTATTTCCCTTTACTCAAACGAAAATGTACTGTTACTATATGGTGTGACATACCAGCTGTGTAATTGAGACCTCTTTTTTCAGGAAGTATAGTTGTAAAAGGAATGTGTTTGTAATATGGAGCAGACACCATATTTATTCATAGCGAGAAAATCTAATGGTTTTACTATAGATGGTTGAGCTATATAAAGGACTTGCAATGCTGCTGCAAAGCAATGATCCAAAACATTTCCCTCCCTATTTAGACTCAAAATAGTTTTCTGTCTGCCTACCGTCCGAGGTGTGTTTAGATCTAATTTTCGTTCGATAAGTATACGCGGAGGAACATTGACTGCCTCTAGAATTGCATAAAGTGTTATGCTGTATGTACTGCAAAGTTATGACATCGTTTAAATACATACGATAACAGTTGGATAGTACACTGTACATAGTTGTTTAAATAAGCGGTAAAAATAAACATAACCATTATGTGACTTATCATATGTATTTATTATTGTTTTGATAGAATTATATACTCATTTCAACAACAACAATTCTAATATATTTACGCTTTAAAGAACACCGTCAACGAAATGTCAATGGTCGAATTTATAAGTTCTTAGTCCGTGAGGGTTGCTCTGGTAATTACTGCGTATTATCTCCTCAATGACTCGGTATATTGTTTTTGTTTGCTACCATAAATATTATAAATTACATCTGTTAAAACTCCCTAAAGTAAATTGTGATGATATACGTTGTTTTTTTTTCATGAAGAGGTATACATTTCTGAATGTTCGTTGCATATTTTAGTATTGTGCGATACTGTTTAGCAATAGGTTCCTTTTCATGAACACAGAATGACATACGACCCTAATTTTCTGCTTTCTATGGTTGTAGTTTAAAAAGCACCGTGCATGGGTACAAAGGTTTCAACGCGAATTGTTCAATATAACGATATGTTTATCCTAACTAGATATAATTACCTATGACTGATGTGAAACATTGCCCATTTACTATTGTTATTATTGAAAAAAGTAAATAAAACAAATTGTAAAATTCCTTTACAAATGCATAAATCAAATAATCGAACTGTTGTTAAAAAGATGATCATTACTAACAAATAATATTAATTGATTTGTTATCGCATGTTATTTTTATGACACATATATTTATCATGATGGAGAACTAATCAAATAAACTATGCGTTATGTTATTCGATGAATCAGGTACTCGACATAATGGTTATCCTACAACGACTTGGTAAATATATATATAAATATATAGAAGACAAGTATGGCTGTCAGATAAAGGTGTGCTCACCATGCCTCACATACTTTTCTCTGCTGCTACATTTACAAAGCGACCTACTTGTTTGATATGTCATATCCTATCAATGATATAAGGCAGTTAATATTGTGGACGACTTACCTCGTTAAAATGTATCTTTATGCCTATGCCTTTGTTAGTAATTCAAATCGCAAGATGTTGGCGAATTGAGATAGAGATGAAGTTTCGGTTTTATACTAAAAAGTGTAACCTAATAACAATTAAATAGGAGTTGTTCATAGACGAAAAAATACAATACTGCTGGGGATTGATGCTGCATCATGAATGACGAAGGGGTACTTATGTTTTAAGATAAAAATGAAAGCCATCTTTGTTTTGTTTGGGTCTTTTCCTTTAATGAATCAATATTTTGCGTGAAAACAAAACCTCGCGTGTTCTACGTGCGTGTGTAATATTCGGAAAGCTAAATTAATTGGAATCGAGAAATATAACTAGTTTTGTTTCTTTTGCGCAAAATCATTAAAACCGTTTCCCGTTGCGTACATGTAACCGGGAAAGATCATAAATACGTTTGATTTTACTTCGCGTTATTTTTTCTAATATGTTTTGGCTATTGATTTTAACATTGTAATACTAAAAGATCTATTTTAATGTCTTTCTTCAACGATTTTTAGTCCCCTACCTTCCTACTTTGAAAGTTCTTAATATTTTTTTCATGAAACTTGAAACATGGATAGATGGCAATATGGACGTTTTGCACGTCATTTCATTTTGTTCCTACGGCAAAAATTATTGTTGCTATGGTAGCACATAGACTAGAAATACTGCTGAAATGGTAGTTTTCTGGATCCTGCGATAACTTGAAAAGTTCTTATTATTTTTTCATGGAACTTGAAACATGGATAGATGGCAATATGGACATTATTCACGTCATTTCATTTCGCTCCCACGTAAAAAAATATGGTTGCTTTGGCAACAAATATTTAAAAAAAAATAGTTCGACAATGGTGGAATTTTTGTCAATGGTGGAGCCGGTAGGGGACTTTTATTGCTTGGCAATAGTCTTGTTTTACATTAATATATGAATAAATATATACATGAATATAAAAAGTGATGTATATACATACTCTAAGATAAATATAAGATGATGCTAGTGTTCGAACTTTATACGACAAGTTCAATAAGAATTAGCCTGGCTAGCTTCGTCGAAACATAATTATATTATATTTAGTAACAGCTAGAAGACGCGCAACAAATAATATGTGTCATTAAATCGTTGTACTACCATGTAGCAATTTTAACGTTGATTGTCTTTATTTAAGAACATGTATTGTTGTGATGCTGTTTTGTTGTGCATTTGTTAATGAACAACACTTTTGTTATGCCACATGTACTAAACAAAATAATCGTATATTGACGTTTCTTAACAAACACGCAGACAATGACGTAACGCAGTATGAATTATCAGCAATTCAAATTATTGTCCAAAATCCCTCTCTTCATCTCTTCCTGTCGCCCTCACACCCTTCCACCCTCTCTACCTCTCTACCTCCCTCCCTCCTCCCCCCTATATATCTGTAAGAATTATTGATATTTATAAGAGATATGTATTTTAATGCATACTGGTTTTTACTACATATGATAGCAATTTTTGATATGTACCATACATGTCATTCATTTGAGGACTGAAGGTGAAGGTTTGACGTGAAAAACGTCATCGACACGCAACTTTTAGAAGAACTAACATCAGAATAACTGAATCCATAACTGTATGGGAATTTGCTGATATATATTAATAATAACTATGCTTTATTTTAAATTTGCTGATATATATTAATAATAACTATGCTTTATTTTAAATTGAACATGATTGCAGTCTGTTAATGTTTTGTCTAAATAGGTAACAGTTTGTACCTGCTATGTGGATATCACAACAGTTTGTACCTGCTATGTAGATATCACAACAGTTTGTACCTGCTATGTGGATATCACAACAGTTTGTACCTGCTATGTGGATATCACAACCGAATAATTATAGTCAACTAATGTTTTTACATTCTATAAAATGTCAACACCTATGAAACTCAAACCAGGGAAGTCGTAGAAAACCCGTGTAGCCTGTTTGAAGAGCAACCTTGAACTAATTACATTATAAAAACATAATCTTTTCTTCGCATAAGATACATTGAGTTTGCCTCATGGGATTGAAACTGCCATCATCTTCGAACAAACTAAGTTATATTTATTTATTGATTGATTATAAATCACAAGGAAATGTCGCTTCGTGTATCGGGCAAAATATCGTGCGTCGCCGCGACTGTCGCGCAAAATATCGTGTATCGCTTCGTGTGTCGTGTGTTGCCCTTAATGAAAGAAGGGCGAGATTATAGATGGCACTCTCCGGATTCCGTACAAATCCATGTCAACAGACATTGACATGTTTATCCAGGGTGGTCAGGACGGAGAGACGGAAAGACGGTGGAGATAACCAAATACTGTTATAGATTTCAAAAACTTAACGCGGACCCTAAGTTCAAGGTCAAGGTCACAGGGGTCAAAAATGTTATGCGCATGTGAAGGTCTTGTCCAGATACACAAATACGAAAGCAATAACTGAAGGGACACAGGCGTTATTAGATTTTTCAATCGCTGTCGCAGATTTCAAAACCTGAACGCAGATCCCAATTTCAAAAATTTCATGAGCATGGAAAGGTGTTGTCCCGTTACGCATGCGTACCGAATATGAAAGCAATACCTGAAGGGACACGGTAGGTATAACCTTTTTCGAATTGCGGTCGCATATTTCGAAACTTGAACGCTGACCTCAAGTTCTAGGTCAAGATCACATAGGCCAAAAATTGTATGCTTATGGAAAGGTAATGTCTAGATACATATGCATGCCAAATATGAAATCAATATCTGAAGCGACACAGTAGTTTTGAGCCATTTTCGAATCGCGGTCGCAGGTTTCGAAACCTTAACGTTGACCTCAAGTTCAAGGTCAAAGTCACAGGGGTAAAAAATTGTATTCGCATGGAAAGGTGTTGTCTAGATACATATGCATACCAAATATGAAAGCAATATCTGAAGGGACACAGTAGTTATGAGCCTTTTTCGAATCGCGGTCGCAGGAAAATCTCTTACGAGGCCCCACCCCAACCCCCATAACTTTTTACGCAGAGGTCAGATCAAATTCCGTCGCCGTCACTGTCGCACAGTTGCTCATAGCTACTATGTGTGTAAGTTTCAAGGTTTTAGTGCTAATAGTGTAGGAGGAGATATTGGCCAGGACGTACGGACGGCGGAGTGTACCACATAATTCCTACTTTTTCTCCGAAAAGCGTGGGGATAGTACTGCCCAAAAGCTATTCCCTCGTAAGTAACAAGTGCACTGTGTATTTCCTTGTACTTTACAATATTAACTAACTATATTTACCTTTAAGTCTTCAACAAATTTGAAACAAAAAACGCATCTTTTACTATGTTCTAACGACTAAGAAGCTTAAGGCAGTGTTATGAAGATAATAGTCTTAGTATACACGAACGACATTTTTTTTATTTGGTTAATGTACTGCAGCGTTTACATAAAATGAATGCATATTTATGGTTTCAGGGAATAATGATGATAATAATTACTAAGTCCCCCTTTGAAGAAGACGGGGTATATTTTTGTCTGGATGTCGGTCGGTTTGTGGGTCCGTCTGTCGGTAGACCAGTTCGTTTCCGAACAATAAATCGTCAACGAATACACCGATTGGCGTGATGCTGCTCATGTGCGCCTTGGACAGCAGATTATTCCTGTAGAAAATGGGACATAAGCTCAAAGGCCTTGGTCACTCTCACAATATGTGTGACAATCGTTTCTATTCAATAACTCATCAACAAATAGACCGATTTGTTTGATACTTGCGAATCGGCCTTGGAGGTTGATGATCCCTTTTAAAATTGGGGCCATTACCCGGTATGTCAATAGTTAAGGTCACTGTGACAATAAGTGTGAAAATCGTTTCCGATCAATAACTCGTCAACGAATCGACCGATTGGCTTGATACTTCGAATTGTTAATTGGCATTGGACAATTGATATGCCCTACTTAAATTGGAGTGATAGCCTAAGGTCAGATTCACAGTAGTAGTAGTAGTAGTAGTAGTAGTAGTAGTAGTAGTAGTAGTAGTAGTAGTAGTAGTAGTAGTAGTAGTAGTAGTAGTAGTAGACGTAGTAGTAGTAATAGTAGTAGTAGTAGTAGTAGTAGTAGTAGTAGTAGTAGTAGTAGTAGTAGTAGTAGTAGTAGTAGTAGTAGTAGTAGTAGTAGTAGAGTAGTAGTAGTAGTAGTAGTAGTAGTAGTAGTAGTAGTAGTAGTAGTAGTAGTAGTAGTAGTAGTAGTAGTAGTAGTAGTAGTAGTAGTAGTAGTAGTAGTAGTAGTAGTAGTAGTAGTAGTAGTAGTAGTAGTAGTAGTAGTAGTAGTAGTAGTAGTAGTAGTAGTAGTAGTAGTAGTAGTAGTAGTAGTAGTAGTAGTAGTAGTAGTAGTAGTAGTAGTAGTAGTAGTAGTAGTAGTAGTAGTAGTAGTAGTAGTAGTAACATGAATATCATAAATATAAGTTTAATATGAACTACATGAAATAAATGGTCGCAAATTGCAGTAAACAAATAATCGTACGACGCAGAGTATGGTATAGGTATACTGTCCACTGTTGTAAATGTGTTACAGTCAACAAAACAGGCGCAGACTAATTTTTTTCCTTCGTGTCGGTCGACACGAGTTTAGAAGAAAAAAAACACTAGTCTTTCGGTACAAACAACGCTGGTCAATTGTATCAACCAATGATTACATTTTTTAAATGAAAACGGTTTATATGATGTGTGATTTTGTAAGATTTATACATAGGTCATCTTTATGTATATCAGCAGATTAGTGTTTTTTTTCCAAAGGTTGCTTTTCCGGGATACATATATCCGCAAAAGTTCATGAAAACATGTCTCCGGCCTAGCTACGCCCCTTAGGCGTCTCGGGTGGAATGACAATTAACTCGAGGTTCTGGTCTTAAATGTGTATTGGTCAGACCCTGTAGTAATATTAATAATAATAATAATAATAATTATAATAATAATAATAATAATGAGAATAAGAATAAGAATGATAATAATAATATAACAAAAGGCAATCACAGTGAATTATAAAATAGGCGGTATGATGAGCGAGAAACTCTAACATCATTCACATGATAAAATACAAAATACAAATACACAATTTGAGCAATTATATAGTAACGTATTAATAATATTTACCTGTAGGTTTATTATAAAACCCTACAAAAATGGATTTGAATGTGCAGATAAAGATGATCTGTACTTTCTGTACGGCCACGATCAGTACGTGTTCGTTGTCTTTGTGTGTCTGACAAAGTGCGGGAAAGTAGCGAAGTAGTGCGGTGAATAGTATTAGTACTCGTGCAAAACGATAGGTTACAAACTACTATTCTTACTACTACATAGGAGTGCTATCTTTCTTCTTACACTAGAAGCAAAGTAAGTTGAACTAAAATCTAAAACATAATTAATACTGAATACACAAATGAATACTGAAAGGTAACTAATAGAAGAGGTGTTTTACTATATATTTTATAAAGTAAAATGACATCTTAGTTTTTACCCTATGACAAACACATTGATCCCTCGGTTCAAACAACGTTGGTCCATGATATCAACCAATGATAGCTTACTTTAAATAATAACAGTTGATACGATGTGTTAGTTTGAAAGGATTGTAAATGGGTCAGCTTTCTTTGTAGCAGTAGATTCGTGTTTAATTCGAAAAGGTTTCTTTTTCGGGATGCTTTTTTATCTTAACTGGTTTAAACTAGTTAACAAATTGTTTATTCTGAATGGAATGACATCAATTTTTTAGCTGTTAAACTGTGCGTGTCGAAATGTATCAATGGTACAATGCGATTATTTAGTTTTAAGATATAAGTGATTAAGCGCGTTTGACTAAACATCAAACGATAACGTTTAAATGTTTTCATCTTTGGAATACAATTATAGACGTGCATTGTAAAATGTTAATTGTTTTCATGACACCATGTGCAAGACAGTTATGCAAATACTTGGTACATGTCAATCTTAATTGCATATACAATTTATCAACAGATAAAAAGTATTTATTCAATTTCTAGGCCGGTGAAAAAATAATGTATTGTTTACAAAAAAAAACACTACATTTTTACATAATATCGACGAGTAAGTATCTATCACCCCTTTTTGTCTATAGTCTATCTCGTGTAAAAACAGAACGCGAAGTGCGCGAGTTAAGCCCGCATCTTCGTTCAATTTGATTTATTTATACAATGGTCAAGTAAAACAATCTGTGGCTTAAAACCGAACCGAGTCTCATCAAAGATGCACACGAAGATGCCTTTGATGTACTTGCCAGTGTCTAGACATTTTATATAACATAATAACAATAAGAGCGACATAAAGCCAGCAGATGCCATTCCTCTTGATTTAATATAACATTGAATATAGACATTTTGCCTTGTTCGCACTTGATGTTTTTACCAACTAGGTAGCTGTGCAAAGCAAGCAACTCCCGCAAACCGATAACTCAATTTCCGGTCATTTACACTAGCCCTATTTATTCGACAGACGCTGCTGAACAGTGACACACATCCAGATAACATTGGGTTTATAAACCAGACAATCTGCACTTGTCATGTATACAATGGAGACGCGTTCTGAGAAAACTGGGCATAATGCATGTGCGTAAAGTGTCGTCCAAAATTAGCCTGTGCAGTCCGCACAGGCTAATCAGGAACGACACTTTCCGCTTTAATGGTATTTTTCGTTTCAAGGAAGTCATTTTTTACCGAAAATATAGTTAGGCGGAAAGTGTCGTCCCTGATTAGCCTGTGCGGATTGCACAGGCTAACCTGGGAAGACACTTTACGCACATGCATTATGCCCAGTTTTCTTAGAACAAGACACATATATACAATTTTTCGAAATTCATTTCAGCTTACTGGAAGCAAATCAATGCCTACAAATTTAAACGATGTGTCATAATATGAGCCGCATTCTGAGAAAACTAGGCTTAATACATGTGCGTAAAGTGTCGTCCAAGATAAGCCTGTGCAGTCCCACACTTTTCGCCTGAATTTGATTTTTGCTAAGAAGAGACTTTATTTAAACGAAATATGTCATAAAAGCGTAAAGTTTCGTTCCAGATTAGCCTGTGCGGACTGCACATGCTTACCTGGGACATGTTACGCACATGCATTATGCCCAGTTTTCTCAGAACACGACTCATATGTATCAAACTCATAGAGTTTGCTTCTTAAAACATGTAAAAATATTGTCCAATATAGTTGCTTACAATTTTTTGCCAAAACTAATCAATAAGTCGTGAATATAACAGTTTAGTGCGATGCTTACTTTCGATATTCGGTTTATTTATACGTGTGTGTTGTGTGACACATTTCTGGTCATCAAGATGGTTTGCCGTTGTTCAAAAGTTTTAAACCCCTCATGGTTTGATATGAACTTTCCCACGAGGTAAACCCTACTTTAATCATTTTTCATATCTAATGTCCCGTCGTCCGGTTTTGTTTAGGCGTTTGTTTTTCCTTAACTTTAAAATGGGTTTAATGAGAATTATTAGGAAAATGTATCTGGGTATTCATTATTCTTATGTATGTATCCCATCGTATATCTAATACCAGCATAACGATGTATACATCATCTACATCAGGTGGTTATATGTAAGTAAAAAACCATTGTTTTCGTAATAAGTACAACCGAATTGTTGAAGTGGTCTCCAATTTTTTTGCAGAGCATTTTACAAAGAAAACTGATTTTTTGAAATCTGATCAAGATACGAACATGTTGACGCGGATGATAACTTCATGATGGCAAAGCATGCAAAGCGCTCGAGTTGTCTGTATAGCTTTTGATTGCAGCTTTTGAACGATTGGAACGTTCTGTAACAATTTTAGCGATGTAGTAAGTTTATATAATTGAATTATTATATAACGTTACAACGCTGATTTCCTTATTTGTTTAAATGCGCCATTGGAAGTTAACTATCTAAACCTTGATTAATTTAATATTATGGGCATTATGCACTGTTGAATTGAGCTGAAAAGAATTAACAGGTCAAAAGAGTTAGTTAAAATGTGGTAACTGACCAATTATCTGCAACTCATCTTGCTACCAGTTGTTTATAAAAATATATTTTATATTCGATATTCTTGCGTGACTCACCCAGTCCTGTAAGCCGAAATGATCCGTAAAACAAAAGTGTGTCTTTGTGTCGTATGAACGAATCTGCACTTAAACTAAATTTAGGTTCACATTGTACATGCGCGATCAGTTGTCGAACAAAAGTACGGTTGATATTCAAATGGGTTATTTTTCTCTTTCCGGGATATTGTTTTAGTATGTTGATGCTGCATTAACAAATATAAGTGTATATGGAGTGAAAACACCAAAAATAAACAACGGTTACGATAGACACCTATAAACTGTAAAATGCCCATTATATCACTTTAAACGATTGCCTACGCGTGCTTGAAAACCTTTGTGTGTTACAACTATTATGAATCACAAGCAGCAGTATCATAAATTTGCCCCCACCCCCCGGGACCCTACCCCCCCCCGAGCTTACCCCAGGGGTTCCAGATTGTTAAATGTACACCTATTTTGTATGGTTTGACATTTTTTCAACAACGAATATTGACAAAAATACACAGTTTGAAAAAATAACCCTCGTATAGGTATTATATATACACAAGGTATGAAACGCACTATATGCCTATTGCTGAAAGATTGTGGAACACTGGACGTGACCTTTTTCATCGAAAACACACATGTTCCCATGCAGTTGCCGACCAAATGCAACTGGATTCGTTAAAAGACAGTTAAAGCAACGTGATTACACAACTAACCGATCTCCTGCTCGGCTAATAACTTAAATATTCAATTAAATTCGACTTTCTCGCGATATGTCACTCGGTGTTTCATCTACACATGTACACCATTTTAATTTTATAACGCGTCATCTGGTTGGTTATTCTCATTGTGTTGGCCAATGATAATGCGTTTTAGAACCGAGCATTCGATCGACAAAATATGACAGCAAAACACAGACCTGTAGCGATTGAATATTTAAGTTATTAGCCGAGCAGGAGATCGGATAGTAGTGTAATCTCGTTGCATTTACTGTCTTTTAACGAACATTGTATATTGTACAAGCTCACGTTACTTGTATTTGGGTGGAATCCGCCGGTATGCAGCCAACGACTCTGGAATTCAGGTTAAATTGTAAAATATTTTTATTCAACAATTTAGTGTGTATGAAAACAATTTATACGTTGAATTAAAATATTTTCACCAAAATTGTGTTATTTCATACATATTTGTCTTAACAATACTTATGACTCTCATATATACATATAACATTATGGTTTTACGATCCTTTCATTATGTCAGCGTCTTTTTCACATACATATAAATAACTGTATTAAAACTAAGCGAAATCGGTATTACGCACAGAACATTTTTTTAGCGCAACTTTATTTTATTTTTCAGAGCACGATTACATATTACAACAGCAAACATGAATACAACATTCACCGATTTACACATCATCTTCATGCAGGCATTGTTTTTTTCAAAGCCATAAACAAGTATAAACGGTGTTTGTCTATAAACACATGAAGGCAAACAACGATCTACTGCTTCTGGACATATGTTAAATTTAATCGATAAATCAATCTCTTCTTTTATTCGTATCAAATGAAAACTCGTTCCTATATCTAACTAGCTCATGCATTTACAGGTTATATGTGTTCGTTTATTGCTTTACAATATTTCTAGCTCAAGGAAAATAATAAATACAATATAAATCGCAAAAACTAAACTTAGTTTTTCCAGATGTGCACCCCATCAAATAGTTTTCGCTAGCGGTTTCCCACTGGATTTTAATTAAAAGAACACTTGATCGAAATTGTGTCATATTAGAGTAAATAGCATAACTACGTTAATGAATTAACAATAATTTTAATTAATGTGCATGCTGATAAAAGAAGATGAACATATTATTTTTAATTGTTTATCTCGTGTAACTAATAAGTGTTACGATTCATTTAAGATTAAGTTATTTGCTAAAAAATAGCGGTTGTTATTCAAACAGACCCATACACGTAAAGCATAGCAGTAATATAGACAGTGTGCGTTTGTTTTGGGGTAGATGAGGTTGTTTTTCTTGGTAAAGTTACACATTGATTGTTTTTTAACAAACCCTTATGTTTTATATGGACCTCCCTGTTTGATATGGATCTTAGTGGCGAACGCACAAAATACAACCGCGTAAAATAACACAGCCAACAAAAATCAAAATATCCATGCACATCAAACATTAGTACAAACTATTTAAGTGTTCTTTTACTTTTTATACTAGTTTATTATAAATTGTTTAACTGTTATATTGGTATATACTATTTTTCCAATACTTAATATCAAGTTAACTTCCAATTTTAATCATCAATTTGAATTTCGCTTTATGCGTTTTACAGTTTGTCGGGCAATACTGCAAACAACTGAACATAACTTGATCTGTCAGTGCTCACGAGGTGAGAACACAGTATGGCCTTGTATCCAACGATCACACAAGCCACTTAAGAGGAAACAATTACCAATTATATTTTCACATTACGAAACCATAAAACTTAAGTTTTATGTTAGTGCTAATATAAAAATCAATATACCACCATGGTGGTGTTTATCTGATTACTCAATTCAAAACGTTATTAAAGAGCATTTGTATTATCCTACAGTTTCAATTAATTTTAATGACTTAATGGTATCCAAACATATAATTAATCTAAATGAGGAACGATACTTTTCAGCAAGAATATAAGTACAAATGAATGCTTTCGGAATTAGTTGTAGTATACGAGTGTAACGAATATAACACACTTCAATTACTTTGTTATCGTGTACGCTATCTATTTGTTATAACAGTCCTCGTAACTTGTGGTGTCGCCTTTAATGTTAATATCACCGTTAAGAAATTAAAATCGTAAACAAATACTAATTGTTATTGCTGTTTTTCAATATAGCTAGGATACTTCATAATATATTAAGAAGTCGGATATGTTGTTAAGGCCCCGTTTGCACCGACAAAGTCACATCAAGGTAAAATGACATTATAAATGCAATTGCTTTCATAACCGCATACTCAAACCTAGGTTGATGCTTTAATTATTAATTCTAGCACTGTTCCCATGGCTTAGTGAATACTATGAAAATTGGATAACAGTACATAAAAATATGTGAACTGCATATGCACATGACTGGTAGAGGTCCCTCCATAAAACATTTATAGTTTCACTGAGATCTTCAGAAAATATATGTACGTCATTTAGAAAAAAGGTCGCATTCACGATTTGTTTATTGAACTCATTTATCATGCGGAAAATTAACGTTTTAAACAAGTTTATAAGAGCACCACCTCATGAGCATTTGTCTAATATATACAAATCTTAAACAGATGGTAAAAATGCATGTATGATATGTTTAAATTGTATAGCTGTATGGTTTCGTAAAGCTGAACCAACTCAACAAGCTTGGTAGAGGGCTTTCAATTGACAATTTGTGTAAATGCTCATGAAGATTTGGAAAACCTGTAGATATATACAACATGTACAGTACATGGATTAATAACGACGGCGTAATAAAAAAATGAACATCCGGTCCTTAAAATGTAAATTATAAATTCGTATATTTAATTAGTGCTTACTGAAAGTATGCCAAGCATTGAGTTTTTTTATAGAAAAAAAAACAACTAGTTATACGCTAATACGCATGCATGCGTTCTCTTAACCCTTACAGTGCGGGAACCGAGTTGTGAAGGCCTTTGCAAACAGTTTGGATCCAGATGAGACGCCACAGAACGTGGCGTCTCATCTGGATCCAAACTGTTTGCTATTCTGATAGTATTCTTTGAAAAAAAAGAGAAGAAAATGCTAATTTTAGAAATTCTGCAGACGACATTTTAGCAGACGACAAATTTCCCAGCATGCAAAGGGTTAAACTTTGCCGTTGATACAGAATGTTCAGTTGTATCAAAAAATGAATTTCCAGTGTAACTGATGTGTATACAATGACTACAAAATACATTTCCTTTTAGACGGTATGATTTGGAACGTGTGCACTTCTCAACCAAAAATCAATTATTTAATATCAAACAATGAACTTTTTCTAACATAATGCTCGTGTTCAATGTGTTTGTGTTGTGTTCATTGTGAGTTTCATATTAGTTGTCTTGTTCCAGGTCCTCAACAATGTTAGTTTGCTTACGATGAAGCCATACAATTTATTAAATGTAGACATTCTTTTATAAAAACGCTATACATTTGTGAGATAATGCCGCGTTGTTGGTATGGCATCACTGATGCCACTGTATTGATGATAATGGGATGTTCGCAGACCAGAAACTATGGTTTAACATAAAAACGGTAAGATGTTTCAATTTCTCAATTAAGTTTTGCCTTGTCTCTACAGCTACTATTTGATGTCAAAGTGTATTGCGCCTAATTTAAAAAACACTCTCTGTTTTAATTCCGCTCGGCAAATAGATTGGATGGGGATGAGTAATGACATGTCATACGCATGCTACTAAAACTGATATCATGTTTCACTTAGTCCTGGATAATCAGCTCGCACAGGACACACGCGGATGTGTTAGCTGAATGTCGTTATATGACTGAAATATTGCTAAACTCATCAAACATAGATAACATTAAACTTAAATGCAACGCGTTAAGCATGCAACGCACATTTTGTGGATTTATTTAGATTGATGGGCATTGTTTAAATATTTTGATTATGACGAACCCGAATGTGTTCATCCGAAAATATACATTAACTTTCACTAATCGATCAGTACGCAATTAAAACGTGCTAATGCTTAAACATAATATTTATATTGAAATGAGCCACTTGATAGACACTTTTTGATTAAGTTTGTGGAAATACAAATCAGGCATCGTTTAATGATTGAATATTTTGCGCATGTATTAAATAATTCGTAGTATTCGACATTAGGACAGAAAAAAATCCCATTTTTCTATGAACATTAATTTATCGTATCAAACAAATTCATAATGTAAGATATATGTACTTGAGCATAAAACGGAATGTATCTCGGCTTATGTTCTCCTGAACGAAGACATGTTGACGCTTGTTATCACATGGCATGTACTTCGTTTTTCGAGAAAAATCGATATCCTCCGATACTCGGCATCTGATAAATCGTTAAGGCGATGAAATACAACAGTAATACAGTGACTCATCCTATTTGTCTCAGCATTTTTTCTTAATAGTAGTTTATTCTTCTCTGCGTGTGTGGTCTGTATCATAGTGTTTTTATTTCGCATCACTATTATATTGAAACATGCTATAATTTACAGAAAAAATATTTAAAGCGCGTTGTAAAAGGATAGTATATTGTAGCTCATGAATTTCTTTCCTAAACACGTTCTTTTTCCGAATTTTACCAACCGACAAGCTGTCGAACCAATCGATTGACTGACCGACTGACTGACCGACAAACTGATCTGCCGACCGATATAGTGGCTTAACCGACCGAAACATTCACAAACTGACCGACATAAATACCTACCGTCCAAAATAAACAAAATACTTACGACAGTCCGCCTGACCCTCTTATTGACAGACCGACCTACCAACATGCAGGCTGAAAAACCGACCGATACAATGATCTGTTGAAAGCTTTGCTGATGTACAGACCAACAGACAAACAGGCTGGCATGCCTTAATCGGAAACTTTGACTCAACATAGTTCGAGAAGAAAAAGCTCAGCACTATGTTAGTCAAGCAATCAATTGCCAATATGTGGGTCACTTAATACAGAACAACATTTAACAGACACACTTTTATTTGGACTATTTAACCTTGACAAGGTTAGTGCAACATTTGCCAGTCCGCTCTTAATAAGCAATCATGATCGGAAAATACTGAATACTGAAATTATCAACTTTTAAAGTGTTCATCAACGAGTGAAAAATTATGGCTTCAATCCAAACAAACTAATACTTAAGTTAGAAAACGACGATAATTTGCGAATATAAATAGACTTTTTATAATTAATAGATTCCACTAGAGTATCATGGGCCTCTTTCAGGTTGTATTTTGTGAGGTTTATGTTCAACTAGAGAGTGGTCAGTCATAAATCCTGGTTTTATGTTACATGTGTCGATAATGTTGCAAAGTGACTCAGATATAAAAAAAAGTCTAATCTACAGAATATAGTTGGTTTTGTGTTTGAGTGCCAGGTAAATTTGCTTTCGTTTGGATATATTGTACGCCAGATGTCTATCATATTGTAGTTTTCAATTATGTTATTTAAAATGGTTCTATTTTAGGATGAGTATAAAGGTTTCCCTTTTTTTTATCTAATAATGGGTTTAGAACAGTATTGAAATCACCACCGAATATAATGTTTTTATCTTGGTTATTAATTATAAAGGATTGTAATGTTTCGTAAAATGTGGAATCATCTGTGTTAGGGCCGTAAACGTTGATTAATGTTAATTGTGTTTCGTGTATTTTTAAATCTATTACTTGCTTGTCTGCATATCATTATTTCGTTAAAGTTATCGACTGTGATCCCTATATTATTATTTATCAGAAAGGCAATGCCTTGTTTTTTAGTGTGTTGTCCACTGAGATAGATGTCTCCGTCCCATTCATCTTTTAAGGTTTATGCTAAAGTGTGTGTCAAGTGACTTTCTTGTAATAGACATATACTAAAAAACATTTCGTCTAACTATTTGAATATTTGTATGCGTGTTTCTTTACTGTTAAGCCCTTTTACATTTAAAGTACATATTTTAATCATTTAATGAGGTGGAGGGTGATGTAAATGAAATTTATGTGTGCTTGTCCAGTTAGATTCTATTTTAAAACATGTCCATTTGGTTTCTATAATAAGACATAAGATGTCCATACATACAAACAAAAATTGGAAACAAAAATTGGGGATACCAAAAGATGAAATTTTCATAGAAATGAAGTAAAAAGAAATATCCACAATATTGAGAAACAAACACCATAAACGACTGGTCCCCAATAGAGACACATAAAAAAGGCATAAGCATAATCTGCATATAGTGGAAAAAAATAAACTAAGGAAAACATAAAGATAGAAAAGACAATATGTGTAACGGAAGCTTGGTTAAACATTTCTAAGGTAAAAAGACATATGCAATCAGTAAATAGTTAATTTCAGTATTCATTTTGGAAAAGTTATGTTTAAATAAAGTATATTTTATAGTATTTTTAAGAGCAGATATCAATCAAAGCGAAGTTATTGAAAATGTATTCAGCTGATTTTGTTTTTAATTAACAGTATATATTAGATATATGTTGTCTCATTCTCTTATTTTAAATGCAGATATGAGCTTATTCAATGTTATTAAGAAATGGATAACTTTTGTATTTATATAAAAAATCACTAAATGTACTACTTTCAGAATTCTTATGGAAGATTATTATTATGTTCATGTTATCATAAGCGCATAACAATAACCTATGATTAACATAGAGTATTTACAAATATATACATGTAATATCAGCTTCACTAAAAACTGATAACGCGCTGGTTATGAGATTGTTTGTTAAAGCTTTGCACAATGAAGTTTGTAACAACATATGTCAATCCTAGGCAGTAACAAATAGGATTAATTTTTCAAATATTATCAGATCAGATTAACATGAACAAGGGACAAAATTGTCACAAAACCAGGTTTTCATTGTGAAAAAAAAATCTGATAAAGGGAGAAAACTCAAACTGAACTTTTGAAATGACCAAAAAAAAAAACCCCCTTTGTAAGTTTTTTTTTTTTTTTAAATCTATTTTTAGTCGTGGCGACCTTGACATTGGAGATATTGACGTGATTCTTTCGTGGGACACACCGTCCCATGATGGTGAACAAATGTGCCAAATGATTTTAAAATCTCACAATGAATGACATAGTTATGGCCAGGACAAGCTCATTTATGGCCATTTTTGACCTTTGAACTCAAAGTGTGACCTTGACCTTGGAGATATCGACGTAATTATTTCGCGCGACACACCGTCCAATAATGGTGAACAAATGTGCCAAATGATTTTAAAATCTGACGATGAACGACATAGTTATGGCTCGGACAAGCTCATTTATGGCCATTTTTGACCTTTGAACTCAAAGTGTGACCTTGACCTTGGAGATATCGACGTAATTATTTCGCGCGACACACCGTCCAATAATGGTGAACAAATGTGCCAAATGATTTTAAAATCTGACAATGAACGACATAGTTATGGCCCGGACAAGCTTATTCCGCCAGCCCGCCAGCCCGCCAGCCCGCCAGCCAGCCAGCCAGCCAGCCCGCCAGCCAGCCCGCCCGCATTCGCCAATCTAATAACCAGTTTTTTCCTTCGGAAAACCTGGTTAAAAAAACAAGTTTTATACACATGGCTTAAAGCTTTGGCTTAAAGCATTTACAAAGTCATGACAACTTCCATTTAGGATTAATATATGCTATTGAAGTACACATACATTTCATAATAATGGATCAATGCTTTAACAAATTAATAAAAATAGTGTTCTTTTTCAAAAGTTTTCAGATTAACATGGAAAAAAACACATAAGTTTTATACACATTGATCAAAACATTAACAAATTAATGGCGATCATGGATCAAACATTTTACAAATTAATCACAGCTTCTATTTAGGATTAATATATGTTTTTGGAGTACACATGCTTTAACAGGTGATTTCTAAGACAGTTTTGCTTATGTTAAATATACCTATAGCATAAACATATCCAAGGTATAAGTTAGATATGCCATTTACAATAATAAACAGCACCTATAAACATAAACATATCCAAGGTATAAGTTAGATATGTCATTTGCTATAATAAACAGCATCCATAACATAAACATATCTAAGGTATAAGTTAGATATGCCATTTACTATAATAAACAGCCCTTATAACATACACATATCCAAGATATTAGTTAGATATGCCATTTACTATAATAAACAGCATTATAATTTTTGTATAAAAACAATAACTTTAATGCAATGGTGACAATGTCTATTTACTTGCATGTTCACATCAAACCTTATGCTGGAAACATTTTAATAAGGATCTTTTATTGTAAATAATGCTGGAAACATTTTAATAAGGATCTTTTATTATAAATAATAATCTGTTTGTCTATATTTGATAATGTTAAAACATAAGTTATTTTTATTTGTAGAATAAGTATAGTTATATATTAAATTATTCATACAAGTGAGAACTAAGGCTTGACAAGCATGTTAATTTTGTTACAAAAAGACACTTATATTATCTCTTTTAATTCCTTTTTAATTTATAGTTTAATTGAAATCTCATATAAGAGAGATACATTATTTGACAAGCCTATTGTTTTTTCTTATAATTGTGAAACTGATCTATATGAGAAAAGAGCATACTCTGGAAGACTGTAATATTGAATCAGACAGTGTAATTATATTTTACATTCAAATTTCACTCAACACTTACAAAAACTTCATATTAAAGCGACAATGAAGTAAGAGTGTCATCATATATTTATGAAGAACTGCTGGTTATAAAGTGTTAACTGAAAAAAGATGGTTTAACTCAACACTTACAAAAACTTCATATGAAAGCGAAAATGAAGTAATAGTTTCTTAATATATTTCTGAAGAACTGCTAGTTAAAGTGTTAAATGAAAAAAAGGTGATTTGAGTCCTCCACTTTTAATACCTTCAGAATTTTTTTTTTCAAATTAACCTATTACATGAAAACTATTGAATGGAAGGTATTTAAGTGAATAAGTTATGTAGTAATTAGTAACACTGAATGACTGGGAATTGAGTTAAAGTTTGACAATATAGCAGATGTATTTATATTTTAAATCATTTACAAAAATAATAGAATCATCCTAAGTAACATAGTCATATGAATGTGATTATTATTTAATATGTTTTAGTCATAATTAACTAGTTTCACTGGATTCTTGTTACATGCATGAAATGGTGTATAAAAGTAAAATGTTAACAGTATTATACACAAAGAATGTTTGCATTTTGGATTATATGCAAACAGAAAAGGAACAAAAACCATCTGTATATATATAATAATTAAATAGTTTCACTGGATTCCTGTTACATGCATGAAATGGTGTATCAAAGTGCTATGCTAGCACCATCATACATGAAAAATATATACATTTAGTATTATATGTACATAGAAAAAGAAAACATCTGTATATATATATCACACTTAAGAGGCACAGGATACTTTAAAATAAATAACAGCATCTTATTAGATACACAATATCAAACGCAAATAAAACAAGAAATATTCAATACAGTTCAAAATAATAAAGATGCGAACCCAAACACATTATGGGAAGTAATTAAAGGAAACATATGTAACATAAGAATTAGATACACATCATTTAAACAAAAAGAAACGCACAAACTTGAAAATGAAACTATCAAAGCATTGAAACACTCGAAAAACAATTGCATGGACACACACAAATGATAACAAAGCCATTGAAGATGAAATAACAACAACAAAAAACAATTTTAGAAGGAATTTAGCATACACATTTCAGTGGTATAATACTACGAGCACGTGCAGAACCTGTTGAACACAATAAAAAAAATACTTCGAAAACATCGAAAAACGTAGAAGTGAACACAAAACTGTACACAAATGGCAAAGATATAACAAACAGAACTCAAATACTAGAAGAACAACGTTTATTTGTTCGAAACCCTCTATTAACGAAAACCTGTTGAAAATAACACTTAAAAAAAAACACATCATGCTTTAAATCAAGCGGAAAAACTCATGTGGGACGGATTACTCAATGAATACAAATTTGGGTTAGCACTAAAAGAAATGCAAAATAACAAAAGTCCAGGATCTGATGGCATCACAATCGGATTTTATAAAATATTCTGGAATGATATTAAAACACTTTTAATTAATTCACTTAACTATTCATTTAACAACGAAAACTTAACTACACTACAAAAACAAGGTATAATATCACTCATTCCAAAGCCTGGAAAAAACTTTGAATCCTTATCAAACTGGCGCCCGATTAATTTACTGAACAATGATTAAAAAATTGCAACAAAAAGTATATCAAACTGAATTAAAAAAATATAACCATCAATTATTTGAAGATCTCAATCTGGTTTCATTAAAGGACGTTACATTGGTGAAACAATACGCCTGATACAAGAATGCATACATTTTTTCAACAGACCAAATAATTTGGCCTCATTTTCTTTGCAGACGTCGAAAAGGCTTTCGGTTCACTAGACCATTCGTTTATGTTCTCTTGCTTCGAAAATATGAACTTCGGTGAAAGTCTAATTAAATGGGTAAAACTTTTTAATACCGATATTAACAGTATAATTATAAACAATGGCTTTTTCTCGAACAGTTTTAACATCGAACGAGGCGTAAGGCAAGGATGTCAACTTTCATCATCGCTATTCATTATATGCATCGAGTATCTATCACACTTTATCCAATCAAATAAACATATACAGGGAATATCGCTAGACCTCGACGAAGAAATTAAACAGTGCCTATTTGTTGACGATGCAACTTATTTCTTAAATGACAGTAGTGACTCACTCAATAATCTTATAGAGTCGCTAACCATTTTTGGAATGGCATCGGGACTTAAACTCAAAAAAAATAAATGCACCGTTCTAGGAGTAGGTAAATTTAACAAAGTAATATTCATCTTAAAAAAGAAATGAAATTCAACTGGACATCAGATAAAGCAACAACGTTAGGAATAATCTTTACAAACAATGAAAATGAAACAATTCTAAAAAACATATTGCCTAAATTACAAAAATTTAAAATTGTTTAAAATCATGGCAGAATCGTTAACTTACACTTATCGGACAAAACACTGTGCTGAAAACGTTTGCTCTTCCTAAATTAATTTATACACTAACAGTTCTCCCAAACCCACCAAATGACATAATTGAAGATATAAAATCAGAAATATTTAATTTCATATGGGACGGTAAACCTGATAAAATTAAGCGAACCCAATTAATTCAATCAGTAGAATATGGAGGTATCCTACTTACGGATATAGATTCATTCCTGAATGCAATGAAATGCAGTTGGGTAAAAAGATATCTAGATAATACCAACACGAGTAAATGGAAATTATTCTACCAGAACATTCTTAAAACATATGGTGACTCCTTACTTTTTTAATGTAATATCGACAATAATATTTTAGATGAAATTTCAACCAAAAACATATTTCTATCGAACGTTCTATCGTTATGGTGAAAAGTTACTCATAATTTAGAAACCAATATAAACAGTAAAGTCATTCTATGGAACAATAAAGACATAATAACTAACAATAAAACGTTTTTCTATAAACATTGGTTCGAACGAAACATAAAATATGTAGATCAATTGTACGACTACAGAATAAACTACTATTTTTTTTGACAACTTATGCTACATATTCGGAATACCTACAAGTAATTTCCTGATGTACTACACATTGATCAAAAGTATACCCACACATATTAAAACTGCTACCAATACAAATAACACACCATGTCCTCAAAAAGTATTCGTAGAAAATTTATTTGCAAAGCAAAACAAAACGAACAAAATATTTCACAATCTTCAAATTAAAAACCCTACCGAAATCTCTAAAGCTCAAACTAAATGGCAAAACCTTTTTGGAGAAATTTTTTTTTAATTGATAACAAATATTTGTCATGCCATATAAATCAGCTTCCGATTGCACACTAAGAAATTTTCAATATAAATTTATTCAGAAAATCATAGCTACAAATAAATATCTTTTCAAGTGCAACCTATCCAACACAAATCTATGCGATATGTGAAGTGAACATGGAAACAATAGAACACCTTTTCTGGGAGTGTAAACATATTCAATCTATATGGAATCAATTGACAACTTTTCTAGAGAAACAACAATTTAATGTTAAACTATCGCTCGCAGACATCAGTTTAGGGATAAATACCTTCAAAATACAAGTGTTAATAACGTTGTGAATTACATCATTATATTAATGAAATATGTTATATTCAGCATGAAATACAGAAAGCAAATACCTACACTTAACTGTTTTATCAATTATTTAAAACTGAAGATTCAAATTGAAAAAGACATTACCCTAAACAATGATACGCTTCATATATTTGAACACAAATGGAAACACATTAAGTTTCATAACAAGTCAAATATGGTTTCTACTTTCTTTATGAAACTCATCCTTATTCATTATTATTCTGTTGTCCTTCTTTCTTTCACTTATTACAAAGAACAACACAAATACATATTAACCTCCCTTTTTTAATCTAAAGGCAACCACAATGTCAAAAACGATATATTAGCATATCTTGTATAACATGTCTGGACATTTTTGCTGCTACATGGTATCACTTTGTTTTATGATCATATACATGTATACATTATATGCCTTTAATTGAAAAAAAAGATTCATCTTGAGTTATTCTTAATTTTAGGATACAGATATTATGGTGGTGACATGTTTGATAATAACAAAAACCCCGATGGTCTTAATATTTATTTACCAAAACAATAAAAGTATTATTATTAAGAGAAGATTATTTATTCTTCGACTGGTAAATTCTTTATATTTAAAATGTCTATAACAAAAAGTATTTATTTAGCACAACATATTTAGTTTGCATTCAATACAATGCTAAATATTTGCTCAAAAGCGGTTGCGGGACTGCATCGAAAGTGTGATATGTAACACATATAATCAAGCTTCTACGGAAACATCTACCCCATTCTGGTATTAATTTACTTTATGTTGTTAAACCTGACCAATACATTCTTCCACTGTTTCCAAGTCTCCTATCTCGACCCTGACTTGTTGGGATAGAACTTCCACCGTTTATCCAGTGATTAGATTTCAAAACTTCCGTGTGTTGCCTGCATCGTCGGCATTGATCTGATCGTCAACACGGATTGAATGTACAAGGTTTGGATGTTTTACCAAGACAGCTTGTACAACGTTCTGATATTGCCTTGCACGGACATCGGCCTCATCATTCGATTGTCCGGAGCTGTAATATATTTTGAAATCGTAGTTATCTAGCGCGGCGGCAAATCTATGAACACATGCGTGTTAATTGTCTGAGCTTTGCACACATGATGTCAAGTTATTGTCCACATCACATGAGCTACCATATCAGTAAGCATGGATTTTATCGTTGATTGCCCAGTTAAGATCAGTAAAGTCCAGCTTTCTTCCATTATAATTATTTTCAGATGTATTCAAAGTGCGGCTTGAAAAGGCACCTACTTTATCCATACCTTCGTGTTCTTGATACAGTATTGCACCAAGATCATACGAATAGGCGTTTGTATGCAACTTACACGCCGTTGAATATTCGGCATGTGCAAGAACAGGAGCCGTTTACAAGTTTGTACACAAGAGTGTCGAATGCACGTTGTTGTTCTTCACTCCATGTTTACGTCTTCTTTGTATTTTACTGGTGTCCAGAGGTGCTGATCTGGAGGTTGTTTATGGGACAAATTGCGTAGAGCCTTCGGATTAAAATCCGAAAATCGGTTTTTTCCATCTATGTTTCGCCCCTATGGTACTTGGGTCTGTTTTGATACCAAATGACCCAGATAGACCATTTCCGGTTTAAGAAATTCACGATTGGAGGAGTTTAGTTTAAGCTCACGGTCACTTAAATGCTACAAGACGGATTTAAGTCTTCGGATGGCCTCCAAAAACTCATGACTGTTAACACATATCATAACGGTATGTGAAACATTTGTTGAGGTTCAATTCACCCATGCAACGCACATAGTATCGTTTGGATGTACCCGGAGGACATCCGATTGTATTCAAAGAAGCCCAAACTGCTACTTTTTTTTGTTACGTTTTGAAATCTTTACTTGTCAGTTTATGGACGTTAAGTCAAGCTTAAAGTGATAGAAACCGGAAAGAATATAAATGGTTTCGTCCATTCGGGGAATCGCATACCCATCCTTGTGGATACGGCTATTCAGCTTCCTGTAATCAATGCACAGGCGTAAAGTAACGTTTTCCAGACAATGACGCCCTTTAATGATAACGGGCTTTATTATGGCCGAATAGCATTGATGCCCAATATGTGAGTCTCATTTATGATTTCATGCGGCTAGCGCCTATAAGGTTCCTTAAACAGTTCGTTATCACGTACCTTAATGGTGTAGCGAAGAGTCTATATTACCCAGATCCCAGTACCATGAATATAAAATATATCTCCTTTTAAATAACATATCCTTGGGCTTATGTTGTTGTTCCATTTCTTAATAAAATATGTCAATGTTAAGATTGGTACAGAACTTCTATACAGGAACTATTATTAAAGTTCTGCATTGTTGGTGCTAAACGTCTAGTAAATATTTCTTTTTTTCTTGCTTTGTGAAACGTTAAGGTGTCTTATTACGCATTCTTTGTTTTTAACAAATAGTTACCATTGTTACAAATGAACAGCATAACATTAAACACATGTAACAATGTTTTAATTGGAGTAACTTAGAAATGTATGCCTCCTTGTTTGATATGTTGTATTACTGAATTGTGCCTCGTCATATATTCAATTGTTTTATATATTTTTTCTAAATTGTTACCCATACATAGATTATTGCATTGTTTTTACGCTGCAGCCACAACACACCCATCCGATATTTGTACTTGTTTTGTCTCCTTCGGTTGCGTGACGATATGTTTTGTGTCTTGTAAGATGTGCAATTGTCTTATATTTTCTTCCGTTGCGTGATGATTTGGTTGTGACTCGCAAGATGTGTAATTCTCTTATAAACTTTTTTTTCTAAATCATTACACATAATTAGATTATGGCATTGTGTTCACGCTGTAGCCACAACACACCCAGCTGATATAGGAAGGTATTTTATTGTTGCCTTCCTGTTTCTGTGCTCAGTTCTGTGTTTATTATGAAATAATTGTGTATGGTATGACATATAGATATACTTAATTACTGTTTCATATCCTTGTTCAAATAAGTGAACTTTTAAAGAATATCCCAAATTGTCACACCTGTACATTTGTTTAGATTGATGTCAAGTAGAATACTTGAAAATTGTACTGTATCACTCATCGATTGACTGCGATGAACACATTCGCTACCCACACAAGAACGTAAAGCCATGACTCCATTACTTAATTTTATAAGTGTGTATTTTAGAATATATCCAACATAACCATTATAAAATCCTTTGTATGTTTACTAACAAATTATTGTTTCCTATGCTCTGCTTTTGCTTTAGCTTTTCTTTCTTCATTCCTTCACCGACTTCCTCTCTACATCCGTTCTGCAGCAATGTCTGTGGTCAGAGTCTTAAAGATTTAATTTTGAAGCGCGAACAAGTGTATATAGGCAAAAAAAGAATCAGATCAGCGTTTCAATAAAATGTTGTATGCATTGGGACATTTCATTATGCATACTATTAACTTCAGATCGAAATCCTCTGTCATGATTGTTTATAGAGCTCCATTACATTTTCCTGTGCTTCTGCACGTGCTGTGCGCATATACTGTCAAATCCCTTACACATTGTTTCACAACACATTAGTATAAATAGATGTATGAATGTTCCTTAAATAATAGAACATCGACGCAAGCGTGTTTTAATAGGAAAAACATTCATTCTGATATTTCATTTCTTATTACAGTTTTAAAATGGTTCTCGATGGTGTTTCTACTGTCATGGTTTTCAATTATACTTCTGTTATTCAGGGGGCATACAACCAAACCCAGGCCCTTGTCCAGCTGAACTAAACATAAGCGGTGATTCCGAAAGTTATTTATCAAGTAGCAATACTACAGCGCGAAACCATATATCGTTTGTACATTACAATATTCAAAGTCTGGTTAACAAAATAGATGTCATTTACACAGGCTTACGAGAATTTGACATAATTGCGTTTACTAAGACATGGTTAAATAACTCGATTTTATCGAACGAGCTTCTGTTTAATGGCTTTCATGAACCAATTTGCAAGGGTCGTCCGTTTGATTCTCTTGGAGGTGTTGCTTTATACGTTAATCAAAATATTCCGCAGACTTGATCTTGAGCTCAATCAAATTGACTGTATTTGGATTGAAATTAGTCTCAATAAAAACAAATCAATTCTTTTCGGAGTCTTTTATAGACCTGCAAGTGCAAAAAGTTCTTATTTTAAAGCAATAGAAGACTCATTTGGACTAGCGTCAGCTACAAATATAAAGGATATAATTATAACGGGCGATTTTAACTTAAATATCCCATGCCCAGTTTCTTCGCGTAAAATACACGATCTCTGTCTGCAATTCAACCTAACACAAATTATCAATGAACCTACACAATTTACGGAATCGTCTACTTCAATTATCGACTTGCTATTTGTAAGTAATCAAAGTAATAGACTAATGTCAGAAGTAGGAGAACCAATGATGGATCAAATCATCCGTTACTACTGCCCCATAATTGGAATTTAAAATTACAAAAAGCCTACTTCAAATGCTTACTTTCGACACATATGGCGTTACAACCTTGGGGATTATAATAAATTACGCTGTTTATTATCAATGATTGAGTGGGATCTTGATGACGACATAGATACTTATGCTGAGAATATAACAAATGCTATCTTACAAACTGCTAATGAATGCATTCCAAATAAAATTGTATGTATACGCTCTAATAATCGTCCATTGATGAACTCTAATATCAAGAAAAAAGGTTCGGCAACGAAAAAGATTGTATCGGAAAGCCCAAAAATTTAATACTGAATTGCACTAGTCAAAATCCGAACCGTTAGAAACAAAGTTGTTTTACTTTTGAGAAATAAAAAAAAAGCATACTTCAGTAAAACTGCCGATAAACTTAAGTCTAGTGAACTATGTGCTAAAGACTGGTGGAAAACACTTCGAACATTCATCTCGCCTGACTCGAATAGATCTATTCCGCCACTTTATGATGAACAAACAAATATGTTCGTGGGTAAAGATATCAGCAAGGCTGATATACTTAATAATTATTTTGCTAGTCAATCATTAATTGACGAACCAAATCACGGACTTCCGCCACTACAAAATGAATGTACAAACACCATGCAGTCAATAAACATATGAAGTATGAAGTCATTGACGCAATTTAATGCCTAAAATAAGGAAAAACATCAAGTCCTAATTCTTTGGATAATCGTATCCTTAATGAAGCAATGCATGAAATTAGTACACATCTATGTGATTTTTTAAACAATTGTATCTCTGTTGGCAAAATGACAAGCTGTTGGAAGATTGCAAATGTTTGCCCGATCTTTAAAAAGGTTGATCCATCACTAGTATCAAACTATCGACCAATTTCATTATTGAATACTTCTGGAAAAAAATGAACATATAATTCATAAACAAGATTTTAATTTTCTTAATTTTAATTCATTCTTCTCTCCGAGTCAACAGTAAACCAGTTAACATATATCTATGACACTTAATGCAAAGCATTGGACCATGACCTAGAGGTTAGAGTTGTTTTCTTTGATAATAGTAAAGCATTTGATAAGGTTTGGCACAAGGGTTTATTATACAAACTCCAAAAAGCAGGCATTCAAGGTGACATGCTGTTATCCGTTTCTAATTATCTTTCTAACCGCAAGCAAACTGTTATTTTACCGGGGGCCCAGTTTTATTCTATTAACATTCACGCTTGGGTTCCCCAAGGCTCCATTTTAGGTCCGCTCCTTTTTCTGTTGTACATAAATGATATAGTTACTGACATACAGGCACAAATTAACTTGTTTGCCGATGATACTAGTCTCTACATGGTTGTAAACTCGCCAAATGAAACTGCAGCAATTATGCAGTATGATATAGATAAAATTTCCTTTTGCGCTGACAAATGGTTAGAACACTTTAATCCCTCCAAATCTGAATCCATGATTATATCCCGCAAACTAAATAAACCGTTTCATCCAACACTTTCATGGCGTCGAGATACCTACTGTTATTGTCCATAAACATTTGGGTGTATTTTTATCAAATTACTGCAATTGGCACAATCATATAACATATATTAAAGAAAAAGCATGGAAACGTATTAAAATAATGCGTCGATAAAAAATGATTCTAGATAGAAAATTTCTTGAAACAATTTACGTTGCATTCATAAGACCCATACTAGAATATTCATATGTTGTATTTGATAATTGTTCTCAATACGAAACAAACGAGTTAGAAAAAATCCAAAAAGAGGCAGCTCGTATATCATCTGGGTGTACTGGAGTGGTATCTTTAGATGAACTTGATCATGAGGTGAGCTGGGAAAGTTTAAGTGAAAGACGACGCAAGCATAAATTACTTTTAATGTACAAAATGAATTCTGGAAATGCACCAAGCTATTTACAGTCACTGGTTCATAATACAGTTGGCGAAACTAGCCATTACTCTTTAAGAAATGCATCTAATGTTCAGTCTTTCCATGCAAGAACATCGATGTACTTACATTATTTTTTACCTTCTGCTCTCGACGATTGGAATACACTTCCTGACAACACTTAATGTGCTGAGTCAATTCACTCATTTAAAAGGCCTATTTATTTGGACAGACAAGGGCAAAATCAACTTTTCTATATATTAAAGCCAACATCAGCTTATTTGCCGACGACACAAGCCTTTATGTTGTAGTCGACAATCCAGTCCACGCTGCAGCTACACTTAACGCCGATCTCGAAAGAATCAACAAATGGGCTAAAACATGGCTTATCTGTTTCAATCCTAAGACAACGGAGTCAATGAACATAAGTCGCAAGACAAGCACAATTCAACATCCCCCTGTATATATGAATAACGTCCCATAAGCGAAGTAACAAAACATAAACACCTTAGGCTCTACTTTACTAATGACCTTAAATGGGAAACCCATATTAAGTACATTGTTAATAAGGCCTACACAAGCATAAACATTATGAAAAAGTTAAAATTTAATTTAGACCGTTCCTCATTGGAAACCATCTACTTATCATTTATACGTCCTTTACTCGAATATGGCGATGTCATTTACGACAACTGCTCATTACAAGACCAAGAAACGTTAGAAAGCGTCCAAATTGAGGCTGCACAAATAGTCACAGGTGCCACAAAATTAGTTTAAATTCAAAAGCTTATGGAAGAGGTCGGATGGGAAACACTAAGTTATCGTACTAAGTTATCGTAGAGCAAAATATTAACTCATTCTTTTTTACAATATGAATAACAACCTAACCCCATCTTATCTTTCTGACTTGTGACCACCCATGAATACCAACGACCGCTATAATTTAAGGAATTCTCACACACTTTACACCCCGAGAGCTAGAACTGCGCTCAACTTCAACTATTTTATCCCATCCACTACTCGTGCATACAATAGCCTTCCAACCAAAATCTCGAACGCAACATCCATCATCTCATTAAAAAAAGGTCTTCCATCATCAGTGGTCAAAATTCCAAAATACTATTACTATGGCAAACGTAAATCCCAGAGCATGCATACGTGACTACGCACAAACTGCAGTGTGCTCTCACAAGATCTATTTAGTAAAAACATAATACAATCACCTCTTTGCTCCTGTGGCGAAGAAGAAACAGCTAGCCATTATTGTTTGCACTGTCCATTGTACTCGACCATTCGAGTGCGCCTCTTGAATTCTGTATCACACTTCTGCATACCCTCAACCTAGGTATTGCTTTTTGGAAATTCTTTTCTTTCTTTGGAGGCCAGCTGCAATATTTTTGCAGCAGTACATACCTATATTGACAAACCTAAACGCTTCGATAAGACACCGACGCCTTTGGTACCAAGTCTCTCATAATCTTCATGAGCTCCCCAACTCCCTTCTTACTCCTGCTCTAACCTTGTTCTTCTACTCTTAGTCCGTTCCAGTCTCTCTTTATATTCCTTACCTTCCCTATTTCTTCCTGCAAGTATTTATCACCTCAACTACTCGCCATTAACATCTTTATCAATTAAAATGTATCTCGCCTAACGCATCGTTTTTCTTCATGCTCGTGGAACGACTTACCATAAGCTTAGTTTAGCTTAAATGTCAATCCGCATATTACTGTGTATATTATTCATGTATATGCATTCCGAAATAAATATGTTTAAACCAAAATCAACTTTTCACTTACGCCGAAAGGCGTCCTCAAACATTACTCACGCGTATCAGAACAAATTGTAGTGCGTCTAATGCACATCTTTTTAGACGCAATATTGTGGCTTTTCTGCTTTGCCATTGTGGAGTAATAGAATCGCCTTCCCATTATTTTTTCGAATGTAATGATTATGTTAACATTCGTGGAGAATTGTTAAATATTATATCAATGTACACCGTCCCAACTGTTGAAACTATACTGTACGGTGATAACTCACTCGACTTCAACACAAACACAAACATTGTTGATGCAGTGCACAGATACATTATCAATAGCAAACTATTCGATACATAGACTTGCTTTAGAACGTCCATTACTTTCTTACTTCCTACTTCTCGTCTACAAATATCAGATGCTATATACACATGTGTGTAATTATTGCATTTTATGCTTTCTATTCACCTTTTTTTGTTATTCAAATTGTTTCTACATTCATATATATTCATTTTCTGTATTATTTATCTAACTGTTATTTTTCAATTCTCATGCATGCTATTATTGTCTTATATTTCTTCATTTTATTTTCTTTATTATTCGCACTAAAAGCATCTGTCTAACTTATTTTTATGTAAACCAACTATGTTTGCATGACGACATACACTGTATATTATACTATATGGAGAAGAACTAAATAAGATTACATCTTTTGTTCCAATCCTTTTAAAGCATGTATTTATTTAAATGGTGTATACATTGTTCTTGTGCAAATATATTCTTGTTCGAAACAAATATGTTTAAACTAAAACAACTGCAGACGTATTGTTCGTTGACATATAACAAAAAGGATATTGACCGAAGATGCCACTGTTTACCAGGCCTGGAAAGTAGTGTATATAGATCAACAAAGGTCTATACGTAGAGCGTGGTGTTTAACACATTGAGTGTAATGTGCGTATTAATATAGTGCATGTGTCAAGCAACGCAACAATACTTTCATGAATGCATAACCATACACAGAGCATACACTGACTAAACACTGTCCATACACTGACAATACACTGACAATACACTGAACATACATCGACCATACACCGACCATTTATTCATTATAAACTGACCTTACACTAACCATACACTTACCATACACTGTCCATACACTGACCATACACTGGCAATACACTGAACATACAATGATGTGCGTGCTGTTCGAAAATGTGAGTATGTTCGCCCCCAGAACATAAGGTATAACTAGGGCTAAATGCATAACATTTTGTGACGTATATTCTTTGAACAGTACAGAGTATAGTATCATATATCGCTTAGCTGTTTTATAACCTTCATAAAAAGCATCTAACACATGCAAAAATAACAATATTAGATTCTCGAGATCGCATTCAGCGTATCCGATGCATTTAACAGATAGCTATCTTCTCTCAAAACGAGGCTTTCCGCTGTCTAACGAACAGAGGACTCAATGACTGTGCATGAAAAGCAGTAAAAAAAAACAAGAGCTTAAAAACTAAATATACACCTTTTGAAAAGTCTATTTTTAATTTATAAAAAATGCATGTGCCGGTACGTCAACTTAATTATAGTCGAAGAAACAATTGATACATTTTCGTGATATAACATCTACACATAGATAATGAATATTCAGCATATGTATGACTGCCCAAACAGCTCTCCAAACAGTCGAATGGACCAATCATTAACTTACTTTCGACCGAGATTGTGTACGCAAATCATAGTAAACAACACACTAATACTTAATGTACAATGTATACCCACGCTGCTTTAAACCAGAGTTTTATGACACGTATAAGTGCATTTTTTATAGCAGTGAATCATCAAGGTATTTGCCAGTTTCCTTATCTCAGACGCTTGAGTAACTTTGGATAAATAGTATTTAGTGAATCCACAATCCTAGCTATCAGTTAAGTGCAACTCAGGTGTAGTGTCTGGACAGTTTGACATATGTAGGGCAATTTTGCAAAATATTCTTCCGCCTATAAGCAGAGGCAGAGGCAAAAATTGTGATCGAGAACATGAAGACAAATGTATAAACCGAAACTGAAAAGGTCTTTAAGAAAATTGGAACAAATTATAGTTGTAAATGTAAAAGTCTATTAATTTGTCCCCAACAATGAAGTTTGTGTAATGGAGGCAACATATTCTTTCTTTTGTTTTGTTTTTTGGAAATGCGAAATTTTATTTCAAATGTAACGTGTACATTTTTAAATACCGCGCACTAAACAAATATATTCAAAATTCCATAATAAGTTAAGCTTGAAAACCAATATGTTTTTGCAACTTATAACTTTCAAATTCTACTGTAAATTTACTTTTACAAAGCAATGCGACACAACGTATGGCCAACAACACCGTTTGCTGTAATACCTTACTCGATTTAATATGGATAAACTAATCCAATGTACATGTGTTGATGCCACTTGATATAATAACTCTTACTTACAGAGCATAAGGAATTTAATGTAGCATCACTTCAATCATCTAATTTTAATGTAGATCCACTCTCAACATACAGAAAAACACAAACTTTAATTTTAACGCAAACAGGCTACCACTTCAACGGGTATATTGCAATAAACAGATTAAATGGAAACTGATATAATGTCTTTATATTTAGATCCTCGAGATATATAGGTGTATTTATATGTAATAACTTAAGATATTACTTTGAAAGTATAGATTATTAATATTACAAGTTATGCACTTAATATGATGAACTGAGAAAATGCCATATAGCGCCAATCAACTCAAACGAGATTTGGTTTAATATTATTAAAACTGGTGTCGTTTGACCTCTTTTCTAGACGAAAAATAAACGTACACTAATCTTTAGCATTTCTAACTAAATAAAAATGTGACACATTATCTATAAGTATCGCATTGTACATTTTTTTCAACGAGAATTGTTCTTTGTTTTTATAAATGCAATGTTTGAACCGTGTTATTTTCCATTGTCGATTATTTAGATCGAATTATTTTGAAATGAAAGTAATTAATCGCTAAATATGTACTTATTACAAAAACTGCAAACTCAATATATTTGTTAAATATGTGTATAACTTGCATTACATGCTATTAAATACAATTTCTAAAATGTAGTAAAATAAATGATATTCAGATATCACGTTAGAAACTGTTCACATCTTATCATGAATTTTTTATCGCACAAGAATGCAAACAAACGCTAGTTTGTCACTTAACGGGTTCCACACGTACGTTCTGTAGTGTACCTTAAAGTGCAAAGGGAACATAAAGTCTAAATCATTGACAAACACAATATAACATTATGATTTGGCATACCCAGTACGTGTAGTTGCCGGATAAATTAAATTGAAAAAACATTCACATATATAATTCTCGTTTCGACAAAGCAAAAGCATGATATGTATTCGTTATATCTTCTTTGAATAGGAACAATCACATTCAATATTCATCAAAATACCTATAAATAAAAGTGCTTTGCGATGAATATTTTGTTTGTATATGCATACAATCGCGAGCGGTTGCTGCAATCTGTTTCTGTTATTTCCTGTAAACATATGTTTCGAAGGTATTCTCATTAGTATAAAGTGGATGATATAATAGCCTATTAACATTTAACTGTTGTATATACTAAAAATACATTTTTGTGTTTGAAAATATGCATTATGTCATGCAATTCGTGTTCTGATTTAACGTTGCAATAGTTGAGTTATTTTCAAAACATTTCCATTTACATTGTTGTTTTGTTTCTTCTTGCAGCTGAAGGTTAACGACTACTTATGGCAGGCGGTCGGCTTCGCATAGTACGAGGCACAACTTGAATATAGTGTGTATATACACCATTCATAACGATTCAGTTTAAAATTTAATTGTGCGAAAATTAAAGTGGATTCGTCGTTAAGCCGACAATTCCTGATTAAGCAAATGCGAATAGTGCCCGATAAAAATACCAGGTGAACCTCAACCATATTATCAAATATTGTTATATTCAGCTACTTATTTAAAGACACAGCTCATTAGTGTTTTGTCTATGCATACTAAGATACAACGGACATTAATTCATTTCTAACAATTCTGTTTGAGGTGTATTATCGTTTCAAAGCATGGCATTAAAATAAAACGTAATATGGCAAACAATTATTTGTATTTGATGCAAGCATTTAACGCTTATTATGTCAATGCGATGCACTATCTAGATAGTTAAGACCGTCATGATTCGAGATTTAGTTGCTATGTAATTACATGTTATGGATCTTTCTGTTTACGCTGTTTAGATACCATTACAGTGTTATATTAAGTAAACTGTTTGATCTTTTTGTCGGCTTAATATCTTAACACTGTAAAATATGAAATGCCGATGCGTGTTTATATCCTGCCTCTATTGGAAACATTGGCCTAATAAAGAAGGGTCGAATAAACTAGTTGATATCCGGCAATACCTCGCGTGACCGCGATTTACCGTGAGTACGTATGAATATTTGACCTTTGTAATTTATTGGGACGCATCATGAATGTTATCGCTTTATAATATGATCCTATTTTGTTTCTTCTTAAAAATATATTACCGAACCAGCTTTCCGTTTTTTAAATTTTCATTTACATGATTTCGCAATTTATTACATACCTAATGTGACGTCATTTCTCTGACAAAACAAAGGCTACTAGTTTAGGCAAGACTCTCTGAATTTTATGGACCATTTTGACGCGGTGGTTTTTAACAGTATTTTTTTAAAGCATCGAACGAATCCTTTACGTATTTCAGTTTATTTGTTTGTCCAGATTAATTGTTCGTTCGATAGCCTTTTTTTGAAGAATAAAATAACTTGCTCTTACAGGATAACGATTTCGTTAATCGTGGTTTGGGTCGGACTCAGAATCGGAGAGTGGTTAGCATTCGATACAAACGCTATAAAAAGTGTGGTTTAAAATACATCGATAAAGGGATGTAAAACAGAAAAGGATTTTGATAAAGAGATGGATGAACAGACAATGAAAGTGCATATTGTAACTTAATTGTTATACGCATTGGATTAAAATTGTCATTGAGGTTAATAAAATTGAGTTTTTGGTTTGCTGTTTCGTTTTTTATCAATTTCAACCAGTAAAAGTATCACACTTTCGATTCTTTTTTTTTATTTCTTCCAATATTTTCAATAGGAAAGTATTAAAACGAAAAGTAGTACTTGAAAAACTATTTTTTACGTGACACAATCAATAGTTATTCGGTCGTTAGAAATGCTGTGTAAATGTAGGAGGCCCGACCAAAATAGTTTTATGTCAATTAATGACGTGCCTTTGATAAAATGTGTTAATTGAATAAGTTAACGTGAAGAAGGATAAATCGAATACATGGTTGGTGCCGAGACGGAGAAAGTTTATCAGGTTCGGCCCGAAAAAGAAAAATAGGGATCGCTTTTTATCTCAGCTTCACCGGATAAACATTCTCCATCTCGGCACCAGCCATGTAGATCTCTTCTCTATATATTTATTGAAACAAATTATATTGTCCTATTTGTTTTGTATCGTGTTTTAGGATGAATACCTATGGAAATCATGGAATACTATTGGCAAAATTGCATTTGTTTCACTGTTTTAGAATCGCAAATATGTTGCTGAAAGATTGTAAACGGTTTGTATTCGTGTTACTTGTCATGTCGGTTTGATAGTATGGATTTGATAAGTGACGCCAACTTAATATTCTCAGAAATAGTGTGATTGGTTCAAAACAATTTTTCAAACAGTTCTGAATACCATCGCTTTTAAAGACCTCACATACTTCACGAACTTCACACTTCATTTAAATATTACGAGGTAATACATTCGCAAACTATTTACAGTTTAACTGCAAGTCATAAAACGTGTGGCAGCTGGTGGAATTTATGACATTATTCGAATCGGTGATTGAACGAATGAAATATTGTTTGGCAAATCACTAATGACGATTAAGGTTTCAAAACCAAGTATGAATCAACATTTTTTAAACAATCTCCGACGCTGGAATGACGAAGATACGGATGTGTGCATACGCAACTCTAGTCTCGTCACTACGATAATATAATTCATGAACAATAGGATAACATACGTTTGGTAATTGATTTGTGTCATGTTCTCTATCGAAGTGGAACATATAATTCAATAATTGTTATGTATGGATATTAATTTTTTTCTGGATATTTTCTGGCATTCTGGTATTTCTCTGTTGTTGTTGTTTGCCAATTACTGATGTTATCTCGTTAAAGAAATATTAACATGAACTTGCCGAATTTTGAAGACTAAAGACTGAGAACTATCAGCTAAATCATATTACACAATCAGACCAATATATCTTGAGATGGCTAATTGGTGAGCGTTAAGCCATATAGAATCTAATTATACTTTTCAAATACTCGTGAAATGGTTTCGGCAAATAATGACAACTATACACAGTTATGAAAAACGCATCTAAAGTCCATAATAGAATATTAATATTCTTATTGTTGCGAGCTTGAAACCTTCTTGCCTTTATATGCAATCATGTCACAAATTATTTTCATAAACACGTTAACAATTAGTGAGTGACATGAAAACTGACGTGAATGTATGGCTTGGAGAAATTATAAAATTATAACTACGTCTAACCCGATAATGTTTGTGAAGTTCAATTTTTCAAATGTATACGAACGCACGTATTTCTCAAAGAATGCTAGTCCTCCCAGTGTCAAACATTCCAGTTGGATATAACTACGAAATACCCTTCACACAGAAGCCTATAATGGAAACGATTGATGAAACTGGCTTAGTTATGTATTAACGTTTATTTGCTGTTTTGTTAACTTGATCGTAACATCGGGAATACATGATTAAACTAATGCGTGTGTTATTCGTTGATGCGTATGTTCCTTTATGTATCGCTTATTTATTGACGTCTTTACATTAGACATGATAAGATGATTCTTATATAAATCCTAAAAAATGCTTTTTCATTTGTTTTTTTTATTTTCTTTATTCATGATACAAGCAGATTCGAATATTTTAGAGTTTTAAAATAATTGTATAACGTCATGTTCGGTTGGATTTATATCTTAGTAACACTACATGCAGGCTATTCGGTATTCATTTTTCAATTGTATAAGCTGTTAAGAATCACGTTATTACGTGCGTTTTAATTGAAGTGAGCTTGAGAAAGGTTAATTCTTTAAAAGTTTGGGGTATATTATAATATAGAACTTAATGGGAACATTATATAATAACTATGTTGATTGGTTTTTAAACTAAGTGATTAGGTAACGATGATTTGAACATTTGACTATGTCCTCAAACTTTTTATTACAAATTAAGTAGACATGCACAGCGTTTTAGATAATTTTTGACCTATGGGGGTAAATACCCCCACTTTTCAAAGCATGGGGGTAAATGATCAAATTTGGCCTTGCTTGGTGGGTAATTTGCTTAAAATAAAACAAAAATATAGTTCGGGTACAGACACGCTACTTTAATCATGTAAATCACAATAAACCATTCCTTCATAATAGTAGGTTTCTTAGTGTGTTTTGTTTTTTTTAACTTGTATTGTTGGCAGATTTTATATTTAAGACGAACTTTGTCTTTATCGCGCGACACCGTGAGCCACGGAAAACTTTTTTGCCATCTTTCAACAGTTGTTTAATTAGCGTTTTAGTGTGTCCTTTTTGATTTGAAAACAGAGGAAATTAAATCATTCAGTATTGGCAGTACAATTTTATTAATCGATACAACTTTTGCCGTATAAAAGAATCAATTTTACTTTGAGAAGAAATTTGTTTTGGCTTCGAAGTGGCCATGCTGACCTCTTCATGTAATGTAATAAACACATAAGCGCTTGACTGTCTGTTAAAAAAATCAATACTGAATTTACCATGCGTCAAGATGATACTGAGTATATATATCGACTGGCTAACTATTAATGCAATCCAGCGCACAAATTAGCTCTATTTTGTTACGATAACCAGTCTCATATTTTGGCGAAAGACAATCAGCTGTTTATATTTTTTGTTTACGATGTACGCAGAGAATTTACAGCATTTGCATAAGTCCAGATTGGCTTGCTTAAATGTAAGCACGGAAATGATAAATTGAGCGTATCTTGATATTTCTAATGCGTATATTACGCTGATACGCATCTTATCTAGAACGCTGCATGCAGATGCTACTTGATATCCTTGCCTTGCATCGAGACAAAGTCTTATGTTCATATTTGCCTCAAAACATGCAATGCTGAATTGGCCATACAATTGCTAATAAGTAAAGTGTATTGTAAACATGTTTAATATTATTTACATGCTATGATTTAATAAGAATCTGCATGTACATTATTTATATATAAATAGCCCTATTCCAAGTGGTAGGTTATGGTGCTCCCTAATACAATCAATGATTCGCACTTACCGCTAAAGTGTTTTAACACCGCTGTCAATCAATTATGTGTGTTTTTGTACTTTTTAATTAATGATGTAAATACTGTTTGGCTCTGTCTAAATCCATCGCAATTGGACTCTTCCTACTTGCCATAAATCGGTGCCATCTGCTATAATCAATTTGCTTTACTTATCTCAGTATTGCAGGAGGTTTCAAATGGTTAAATATATATGGTGCAATGCAATAATGATTAATTGTAATAATGTGTTTATATTACATATGTATTAAATTAAATTGCTTTTATTGCATTTATGTATTACTTTTCAAAATAACGCTCACTGAAACAACACTTAAAGGCAGTTGTAGTTTATAAAGGATTATTATGCGTAACCTATTTATACAAAAGAAACAAATACCTTTTCAAATGTGTACAAGTATATTTGTTCTTGTTTAAGGCAGTAGGGACCTAATGAGATAGATAGTCGGTCGATATCGCCGTATTCGGAAAGCGTTTCGGCTATAAGCGATATCTACGTTAAAGTTCGGAAATTATACTAAATAAACGAACTAAATTTGTATTTTTAAGACTTACATTTGCTTATCTTTTAGGATATAATAACTATAAAAGTATAATATTAATTAAATTAATTCGTTTCATAAAATTTGTTTGTTCATGACGTCATGGTTATTGACATTTAGCAAAAAGAAAGTACAGAATTAAAGCAGGCGATTTGCAAAAACGAATAAGAAGCAAACACCGATCGACAACGTTGTGTACGATCACAATTGTTCATTTACCGAGCTCTGCGGTGGTGATCAGTGTGAACATGACTTATGTTAATGCTATTCTTACTTGCCAAGTGGCGTGAAAGGAGTAAGCAGAAGTGGGTGGAGGGATGTGAGAAGATTGATTAAGCTGGATGTTTTACTAAAAAATTACAGTTATGTGAGTTGTGTAATCAGGGACCCATTCCTTTGACAATATATAGCATAGTTGGCGAACTTCAAAAGGGCCTCAGTGGTTATTTGAACGTTGTTTGGGAACATCATGACTGTCAAGAAGTCAACCAAGACCAGGGGAATGCCATGCTTTGACGTTAAAACCAAGTTTGGAACAGGTATGCATGCCTTCATTTTTAAACCTGTCATTCATATCAGGTTTAATTATTTTACTATTGGCATTGATCTTTTGACTTCTTACACATGTTCAGACCCATTAAAATTCCAAGTTTCATTCCCAGTAAATATCTGCAAGCTGTTTATTGTGTAATATATAAGGACACATTCCGGTGTCCATCATATTCAGATTTCAAATTTAGTCTCGCATTTGTGTTGTTAAATCTAATTGATTGATCATTCATGTTATTTAATAATGTAATGATGATACAACTGGATTCTATAAAAGAACATTGTCATTATAAAATACCTGCTGCATTGATGTGTTTGCATGTTCTTCCATTTTCAATTCTCTTTTCAGCAATCAAAGACAGTTTGGGTGGGCCGATGAAGGTAAATAACTTCCTAAACACTCTAAACATAAAGCCTATTGCGAACTGAAATCTTAAGATTGAGGCTCGTACTGAGGAGGCCATCCAGAAATCTCAACTGAGTCGTCTAACAAGGCTGCCATTGATGCTTATGAGAAAGAAATGGAGTAAGTGTTAATTTTATTTTAAGGCAATGTTATTGACTAGTATGGTGCCAAATTGAAGTATTTTCTTCTTATTTCTGTCTTCTTATTTCCTATTTCAGATGAAACATATTAATAATAATTATTTTATTAAAGGGACTGTATTCACAGTTTGGCAAAATTACATTTTTTTAAATATTTTAAACCCGAGCAGGCACATATTTAAATATAGTTATTTGTTAATGTAATTATAACTGTTAAACGCTATTCCAAATATAACAGGTTTTTTTTAATAAATTCATTACATGTAGTAATAAATCTTTAGAAGGAGCAAAGGTATATTAAAATTCTGAGCTATGCATATAAATGGTTTATTCATCGCTGTTAATTTTTTTCAGAGAAGTGTCGCTTCAGGAGTCTAAAGATGTGGAAAATGCCATGGCGAATGACTTTTAAGATCTTGGAGTTTGTCTTCTACCAGACGAATCACCATCATTCAAGTATAGTGACGAAAATTGACGGAACGGGAATATATTGCTTTCAAATGACATTCGGCTAGTCAAAATAACGCAATTGCTTTATACTGATGCTAAATAATGTTACATCTAGTTGTCATTAATCTGGCTATTTGTATTAAAATATAAGTTGAATATTATTGTGCCACATGTAAGGAACGTTATAACTTATCATCTTAATGCTACTTCATATTGGGAAAACTGTACATGTTGTGGTGAACTGCGACTGTATTCATATGTTGCCTTTTTACTTAAGGTGACCGTAAGATTGTATTATTAATGTATTATTATATCAATAGTAATCCAAAGTTAGCTACATTTCTTCATATGTCAGAGTTTAAAGCTGTTGCCTATACTTAGCAACATGAAAACCCCAAAATCGAAGTGATTTACAAAAATATACTGAAATTCATGGCGTGATAATGAATAGGGGTATGCAAACTCAAAGTGTAATTTCTTGAGATAGGAACGGTACAACTTCCTAAAAATCATTCAGTGTGTAGAAAATATGTTGTGTTAAATATATATGAACAATATATGCATTATGCATATCATCACAATACAAGTGACATAAAACGTAATTAAAGTTTCTTGTCACTTAACGATGTGTTGTTATTTTTGCCATTTTATCCAGATTAGTGCAAATATTACTTGAGATCAAAGGCACAATTCGCTTTCTATGCCATTTTTTTATGCTGCATCTACTTTTAGATATAGGCAAAATCCATAGAAAACGCCCGACCGAGTCAAAGTGTATGTGTATTCAACCAAGTATGAACAGTTAACGGGCTGGTAAAAGGTTTTAAAATTTTGCAATTAGTTGTGATATATTAATTACTATGTGGAAATAATAACAAATTGTGTTTCTGGAAAAGTACCCATAAGCCTCCCACTACATTAAAATGATTGGTGTTAATGTTTTGTTCGTTGAAAATGATTGCCTAAATATCAATAACATACCAGAGATATGACTACAGTTTAGGATTTTTTTGAACAATTACAAACTGCATTATAAACGTTCATATGCATAACGACGAGCGTAGTAAATGATTGTATCGGAGAACCGACTCCGATAATGTAAACGCCAAAGGATGGCTTTGTAAAAACAAGCTTCGGCATTAGATGTTGAGCGTTATTCTTTATATCAATAACATGTTCCACCACACACACACGTCCCAAATGTTAATTACTCAGCGGTTAAACCACTCGAAAAGTACCCGCCTATGATATTGGTGGCCGTTTAACAAAGGTCCTTGGTAGGTCCTTGGTCTTTTTGTACTCTTGTTTCGAATCTTGAGTTTACATTTTAAAGGATGTTTTACACTTAGTATGATGTGATTTTAGACAGTCTACATACGTTGTTTGCGAACTGGCAGTCAAACCAATATATGTTCCGATATTGACATTTCCATAAGATTACCGTACGTTATTATCGATATTACTCCGCTAACGTCAGTCATATTCGTATACGTTGCAGAACCTTAACATATGTGTATGTAGTATATGAGCAAATCGACTAAACAGTGTGGATTACCAGAAGTCTACAAATATTTTATTGGATGTTGATAGAGATAAAGGGAGGTGTAAACCTGGATAACACTGCTACGACGAAAACATCTGAATCACTTAACCATCAGCACTCGATTAATTCACGCTCTGAAATAAATATCTTTCAAATACACCTATTGGAAATGTATACGCTCGCCCGGTAACATAAAAATCTAAACGGCGTACGATGAAAGTCTGTATGTATAAGTACCTATTAGATGTTTCTTAATTGACGCAGATTATCGGGGAAGAAACTCGCGGCGATAATAGGTTGATATATGAGCCTATTTCACGTAAAGCTGTTGATAGGTGCTCAAGATATTGCAATTCATCACTGGTATCTCTCAACGTTGATATGTAGCAAAACGTTTGCAACCCGTCCATTCTTAGGTAAACAGATGCACGGACATATGTATCGAGGATTAAATTGTTAAGACCTTCAAATAGGTATATGAATTTATTACCATCATACTATCGCGAAAGCTGTATAAATGTGTCTTAAATAATTTTGGCGATGGAGAACGTTATTTATTCCGTTCCATTTACTGACGGTATCATACAAAACACGAACGGAAATTATACTTCAGACGTAAATACGATTTTAACTGAAAATCTTGGAAACAAACATAAGGGACTTGTCGCTGCTCTGGGATTATCATTTGTGTATACGGTGATACTGCTGACCGGTTTGATTGGCAACATGTGTACCTGCATAATCATTCGAAAAAATGCGTATATGCATACAACTACAAACTTATATCTATTCAACCTTGCTATTTCGGATATGATGATTCTTTTCGTAGGTGAGTTTATTTTATAACTATCATATATAAACTTACCGATTGTAAACCGAGTGTATGATTTTGGTTAAATGTACTTGTGTGAAAGATTTACAAAATGCATTTTTTAAATATGATATCAATCAGTATGGCATAATGTATGCATAATATAAAAACAAACAAAGTAACACTCCTGATATATATATATACATGTGTTCATGTATGTTCTTTTATGTTTAGTCATCAATCGTAATCGTTAAATGTCTAAAGGTATGATACGAGTTGCATCTAACAACTTTAGCATAAACGTATAAAGCCGACACATTGGTTACTACTACATTATAAATCAATGCATTAATTACTTCATGATGCTCTAGTTGCAAGTTAGCTTCTAATGGTCCTAATTTCGATCTCCATGATAGTCACATTTTTTACATTAAAATTGTCTTACAATTATTTCAAACCATTGCAAATATTACAGTGTTGTACATTAAATTTTATTGTAATTTACATATTAACATACCAAAATATGTGAACAAGTCACTTTAATAATTGTATGCATTTGTGTACAATATATACATTGTATTATTATTATAATTTCCTTGGTTTCCACATCGGAACATCTCATATACAATTGCCTGCATAATTTTAAAAAACACTAACTAAGGCACATCCTTTTAAAAAATCGGGCTATACGTTTAAATAAACACCGCGCGTGGCGTTAAAATGATAACAAAGGTATTCCGAAAAGATCTTTAGGCGATTATTAAAAAGTATAAACAAATCAATGTTGAGTAGCGCTTTAGTTTAACATAAGCTATTTTTGTTTGTCTGCATTTGCACGAAAAGTGTGGCATTTGTAAGTATGAAAGGAATTTCTCCGGATAAACGTGCCTACACCCACTCGACATAGGTGAACAACACTTTCTTGTGTAATGTTGTACTATTACCCTAAGCCGCGTGACTGTATAACCGTGTTCACTGCTTAACCGCCCAAAGCGTAAAATAAGTTATATTACAAATGGGCTTTTCGAATATTTGTATCACATGGTATTAGCCATTTTACACATTAAATCCCTATAAACGCATTGTTTTTCTGCTGGTTTTCTTTCTGACTGTGTTGCATTTGATAATTGCAATGTTATTAAACGACAGCGAAATAGTTGTAATGATAAAAGCTCTAGAGTATAACACGTTTATTTCAGCCTTACCACCGGAGATGTATTCTATTTGGGAAGCGTACCCGTGGCGGTTTGGACAATTCTTCTGCATCATGAAATCGTTCATAATGGAGACGACGTCGTATACGTCAGTATTGACAATACTATGTTTTACAATTGAGCGGTACATTTCCGTATGCCATTCGGTCAAAGTTAACAGACAACAAAACACAACTCGCGCATGTAAATGTATTGTTATCATATGGGTTATATCCGCGGTCAGTGCATTACCATTTTCTATTCACACAAGGACGTTCTACTTCTTGTCTGACCCGCGAACTGGAAGACCTGTTGATGAATCATTGGTGTGTAATATACCTCACGTTTGGCAGGATACGATGGTAACTGTGTTCAAGCTGTCTACCTTTTTCTACTTTGTCCTTCCATTGGTGATTATAACCATGATGTATGTATTAATTGGACTTAAGCTGAAAAGATCGGAGACTCAAACCACTGGAAGTCCGCAGTTTGCCAAGTCAACGGTATCTAGCGCACGCGGGGCGGTCATACGAATGCTTGGTAAGTTTATAGTGATAGTAAGATCCACGCAATAGCGTATTTCACCGTTACTTCGAGCATTTTGTTGCATTCGGATATGTAATCTATTAAAAAATTCATAATATATTTGTATTCTGAAAAATATAATTATACATTATGGAAGCGACCTTCTTTTCGAATAACAATTGATGGTTTCATCAATGATGTGTGTTCATGTTTTATACGCAGAACAACTAGGTATCTTTAATATGTTCGATATTGCATATGTTGCATCAAATGTGTTTAAGTTGCCGTTGTTGCTGCGTTTTTTCTATGTTGGGCACCTTATCATGCACAAAGACTGATGACGTTGTATGTGAAACACTGGAACGCCTCGCTACTGGAAGTACAAAGCAATCTTTTCTTCGTATCAGGTATATTGAGTACGTTTGGTTAAGTTTGATATAGTTTATTTACGTTCTATTGTGTCCATAATCAGTTCTAATAAGTGTATGTATGTTGTCTATGTTTCGATCTTCGATATATGATGTTTCCTATCAAATACAATATTATATATAATATTATATTATTATTATATGTATATATATTGTTTGCCGACTGTTTCAGGCGTGTTCTACTTCTTCAGCTCGACGGTAAATCCCATCCTATACAACGTATTGTCGAGGAAGTTCAGACGTGCCTTTAAAAGAACACTCTGCGAAAGTAGACCTTGCTACTTGTTGCATATACTCAAGTATGGATTTCGGGACAATGGTGCAAACGAAAACGTCTCGAATCATGTGGACACCCCTGCACAATGTATTCAGGAATGTATTCACACCTACGTTGACATTCTATCCTCAGAGGAGAATCAATTATAAATTCAATCAGCCGTCTACTGCGGAAACGCCCTTCAACAAGTCATACAAACATCTCTCGAATGTTGATCATGTTCATTCCGACGGCGTTTTGGAATCGGGATGTCTGCATAAAAACTGTACGAAATATAACGTACGGTCTAAACATGCATGAAGCGTCAGAATTGGTTTATGATTGTTTTTCAACGATCAGATGTTAAAGCATATGTCGAATGATTTAATGAAATCCACTTATTTGCGGCATCAAAAGGGAGTATTTTTTCAGCTAATAGTGTTGCACTAAACAAAAACTATTTTGTAATTATACAAGATAAGGATACGTATGATCCTTTATTAGTGTTCGAGTCTTTCTTTTTCATTTTCACACGGAATATATGCATACGACGTGATTTATTCTTATATTAATCCGTATACACTTGTGATATATGACGAGCACTGGAACAAACGAAGACAATAATGGCTGACAATCTGTTTGTATCCATGTCAATAGGAAAAATGACGAACTGTTACTCACATATCACTAGTTCAATACTCGGTAATAAAAGATGAAGTACTCAGCAAGATTACCCAAGTGGAGCACCTTGCTTGATTTATTTTTGTGAACACGGGACCAACATGCATTTCTAAATCAGTGTTGAAGATACGAAAAGCGCATATAACAGTATACACAAACATCATAAACATAAGGGTGCTTCCAAAAAAGTAGCAGGATAGTGATCTCCAACCCTAAATGCTAGTAAGAGATAAGATGTAAACTAATGTAAAAGTTTATATCTTATTTGGCCGACGTTGTCAGTGATATTATATTGCTTGAATCAAAAAATGCAATCAATAGCCTTTAAAAAAGTGTAGATACTACATAATGATATTTATTTCTACTTCAATTTGTCAAGAATCATGTTAGTTTTTCGACGCCAACTAAGTATTTAACAGTCGATGTCAGATTTGCAGTTTATGTTTTAAAAAACATAAGCTATATGATTTAAATAGTTATTGAACAAAAAGTTTTATCATTTTTATTTTTATTGTGCAAATAGTTTCAGATAAAAATGGGTCTACAGCTGTCATAAGTTTGTTCTACATGTTCTTTTCCTTGCGATCACAGGTTTCGACACGAAAGGTAAAACTTTGAAAGCGTTGAGCGAGTCCCAAATATTATCAGTTTCAGGACAAGCCAATGCCTTCATAATCTTTCAATAAGCTATCAAATGATATCAATTGTTTCGTTTTAAATTGATACTAGGCATTTAAGTGTCGGATGAAAGTAATTTTATAATACTGCCGGTTCTAAGCATTATAGGTCAAACTTTAAATTTTAATTACAGTAATATAATTTGTGTAATTTGCTTCTTAAATCGTACGCTGATTCTTGTACGATATCAATGTTAACAAATGTCTTTTTTGCAAAACTACTTATCTTGCCATAAACTGACTAGTTTTCTAGAATACTTATACCTGATCGTTAATTTAAATAGTTTGTTATGTTACCAATTCTAGGTTATTATGTGCACATACGTATAGCATATTCATGTTTAATATCGTAGTGTCAGGTATTGTTAAGTTCATATGTTGTGTGTATTAACTTTACACGTGCGGAAATTAATATGACTTTTTATGAATTATTGCAATACTTTATTCATATAAATGTACTTATCTCAGATAATCAATTATTTGTCCTTTTCGATAAAGAATTGCAGTCATTTGGTCATAATGTGTTTTGTAATGAGGAATATATCATTTTGTCAGGAAGAATTGTGTAAGTTGCATACCAAGAATATACTCAGAATAAAAGAACTGTTGAAGTGGTCTTAATTAAACACTTTTTACTAGGCATATACAGTCAATTTAATAAGAAAAACTGTTTATGTGAAAGCTGATGAAGATAACATTATTTCAAAGCTGATCATTACATTCATCAACATTATGCGATTGTATTACATATGCTTGTATTACATGTCTTCTGTTTATTGTTTAAAATGTTTTGAATTATAACAGTAAAAGCGTTCATACATGTTTGAAGTTGACTTAAACGGATACGTCAATTTAATTTTAGAAACGTTGAGAAATATAATAAGAATGATTTCAACCGTCTTTTTATGTTTCCATCAATTTTTGTCTAAATAAAAAACCAACATGACACATAAATATGTTGCTTAAATTGTAATAATGGATAATAAAGGTTATATAAGCGACGGTTATTTCTGTACATATTGTAAGTGCACTCGAAACTAATTTTGATTTTATTTTGGTTTGTTATGTGAACGGGAAATGTTCCTAATCAGAACATTATAGAACTTAATTGTATTTCGCATTAAATACCGTTTCTAGTATATAACGAACAAAATAATTCAGAATACAAACTTGAGCTGATCATAAATGTAATCCATGGCAAATGTAAAAATCAATATATCATTTTCTTATATGCTGATTAATATACAAAGACATGTGCACTAAATAATAAGTCTCCAGTAACTTACTACACGTTATATTATGTTTGATCATTCATTTTATGTCAAATTATAATATATCAGGAAAAAATGAATAGCTATTTTTTGTATATAATGACTGTTCATGTACACATTCTTTTTAATTTTTTTTCATTTTTATTTTTATATTTAATTAATATATGCATACTATGTTGGTTAATATGTGAACATGTATATATATATATATATATATATATATATATATATATATATATATATATATCGATTTGCCAATTAATTTGGAAACTAGTAAAAACATAATTTAAGTTTTTAAAGAAAAGTAAATGTTCGATAATAATCTAAGTTCTAAAACTATCTTTCTTTCGTCGTACTTTAGGTTTACTCCTCGGTCAAAGCCTTTGCAATATTGACATTGTGGAACAATTCCTTACGACAAACGTACAACGCTATTATAAGCAATTCCTAATTTGAGTGTTATAATCTATGATTACACATATCGCAAAGGTTCTATTTAAAAGAAAAACTTACTTTTTATCATGCGAGCCGTTCCGTCCATTTGCTCACGGATAATTAGATTCGGGATAGATTTGCTATAAAGAGAGATTTGATTTTCTATTCTAAGACATATATTATAACAAGAAAGTGCTATGGCGTCTTTGTAAATGATAAAGTACAATCACTCTATATAACTTACGTAAATATGTAAGAGCAGCACTTCATACTTTAAACACGCTTGGAAATCAAGTGAATATTAATGTACAAATAGTTTAAATTAAATCCTTGTTTGCTCGTTTAAAACACACGGTTCAGATTACGTAGAAACTAATACTACAATAAATCGCATGTCATGCGTGGGCAATACGACAACGGTCAATATTTAAATAAAAGAACACAACATTGTGAACGATAATGAATAAATAATCATTGTTTTGTTGTGTTTTCAACTTTATCTTTTCGTTTACGTTGCGTAGGCATTGCGTATGTAATGTTCATGAAACAATCTGCATAGCACGCAAACCTGCAGATATTTAACGCCTACAAAGATTAGTACCAGTTCTTGTACTGTGGTAGTTTTTGTTTAGTAATGATTTTATAACAAGCTTAATGAATTGTATATTTTAAGGCGCCCTTAAATTTTTAAATGTTAACATTTCTATATATAAATAAGAAGTAAACTGCGGCTTACGCGTGCTTGTAGAGGCTTTAACTGGAAAAGACACATATATCTGTTGCGATTCTTTTTAGTGACCAATGCTTATCCTGTTTTCAAATATGAAATCTTACTGTCGGAAAGATTGAACATTGATTAAACAAACAATATACGAACATATCGTCGGTTGTGTTCTAAATTGACGTACTTTCAAGTTGTTACACTTTGACGTTGGGTGCTTTTGGAAGGAAACCGACGATATGCAGCCTACGCATATAGAGTTTCAGTTTTCAGTTTTAACTATTTTGATTAACAAATTAAGCATTTAGCGCAGGAAACACGTATTAATTAAGAATGAAATAGGAATATAACCTATCTCTTAAATAAACTTGGTATGGTTGTAAAATCTCTCTTTTTGAAATAGTTATCCTTCAAGCACTAATATTTATAACTTATCAACGCATACATGTCATCTAAAGATTTATTTATATATCTTTCAAATGTTGTCCATCATCTGATAAAAATCATGTACATTTAATGTTGCGATAAACAAAAGCACTTATTCACGTGTGTGTGTCTTTGCTATCGCACAATAAATAAGCTTAAGTTAGTAGTCTTAAGGTTGAATTTTTATGTTTAACATTACAGAAATTGTAAGTATGTAAACGTCGCCTGATATGATTATGTTGAAAAATGTTGAACTTCTCCTTTCTTAGAAGCGTTTTTTAGGCTTCTTGGATTAATGTTTTTCATCATTATCGCCTCTAAGGTTTCTCGTCTGTATTGTATAATTAGGGTTTTATATAAGAAGGTCAGGAACGTATCTACATTAAGGTGCACTAATTATAACAGACGATCCGACTACACTAGTGTAATACGTTATTTGTCGGTCGCTACAGGAGACCGCCTGATAACAATTTGAATTCGAGGTCATTCCGTAATTATGCATTGGTTCTTCTATAAAATCCCTGTGAAATGAAACAAAACTAAGAACGAAGTTATTTTAGTTTGTAGCTGTCTCTCGTGTAATAATACGAACATGAATATTTACTGTTGAAGCCATCACGTACACATATTTAATATTCGTAAATAGGTGTGTAGATTATATACAAATATAAAGTATACTGGTTTTATTAACATAGAAGAGGGTCGCGAACATGTGTTAATTGCTTTAATGATATTTAGCAAAGTAATGTCGGTACATTTCACAAATGCATTTGCAGAGGACCCAATTGCGATCTTAAACTATACAATTTAGAATGTAATAGATCTTAATAGAATGAAACTTTGATTTGTGCACTCATTAGTGTTCGTTCAATTGTGATGGTCAGTATATCATTCTTCCCGATAGAGCTGTTCTACGTATGTATATTAACACGGAGTTCTCTCGCACCGCGTAAAGTCGAGATATAGAGCGAATATTACTATGAAATAAAAGCCAGTAACTTTCTTCATAATATGGCTGGAAAGTGAGCGAAATAAACAATAATAATACAAGTAATAAAGGGTATAAAACGACGACAAATACCTGGCTCGGAATGGACGTCGCCATCTTGTTTGTCACGTGATTACCCCCTCTGGTGGCCACGGTGGTTCGCGGTGAAATACTGGTAAACTTATAGTTTCTGCATGAACTTTATCTTGATGTTTATGAATTCAAAGCGCTGAAGGAAAAACCAGTTGTTCGCTCTTTGAAAGTATTTAATATTACTTACAGTCACGGGACATGAATTTAGACTTTTGAACTTAAAACGATCGTACGACCACGAAAAATGCAAACACAAATCTAAATTATTTTAAATGTCTACAGTGGTGAGATTTTGAAAAAAGGAGCACAATGCCACTGATTTACAATCTCAGGATTCATACAAACTCCAAAATACCATTGATGTACACTTTAGCTTAACTGTTTTCAGGATTCACACAAACTTAACTTATGATTACAAAGATGAAAACAGAAATTCAACGTATATCTAAGTCGGCGTTAAGGAAAAGTCTATGAGTCTAACAAAGAATGAACCACACCATAATTCTAATAATTAATGCATTTGTATCAACGAGCATTGTATTAAATTCTCGTTCAAACCACATTAACATTTTTTGCCTAAAATTTAATGCTTTATTTAATGTGTTTCCATTCAATTTGTATTTATTTTAATGTACTGACATTATCGTGTAACTCCATTACTACCCGTCACCAATATTTCATGAACCTACCATCTGCTGAAATGTTTAATTCGACAATTAACGCATTTTTTTAAAGGTACAATGGTTCAATACTTTCTCATCGTGTGTATTTATTCCGATATAAATTAATCATCCTAAAAAAACTGAATGTACTGAATGGCACGTCTATATTTAGTTACAGCATATGGTATGTTGCAACACGCAAGCTCTTCATGCAAGAAACTTGACACACGACAGCAAAAATTATGAAGTCCTACAAAAACACATTTTTTAGATGCGTACGACGGGTGTTTTATTAGCAAATATTAACAAATGGCTATTAAAAAAATCGAAATATACATGAACTGAAATGAAGTTGCTACCGCGTAGATTCTTTAAAGGTTTCTGTTTTCACAACTTACTCGCCATGAGGATTCAATTGCTCACCAATTTCTTTTAACTTTTCATGAATAACTATCGTTTACCGTTAAAAGTTGTTAGAATGATTCCCGAAATTGTATTTAATGTTCTGTATTCATTATCGTTTTATATGACGTAAATTGTGAAACTGTAGTTATGTGTTAAGTAACGTACACCTAAATCCCTTATCATTTTGTCTTCTTTTTCTAATGAGTTCAATGGTGGCAAACGTTTTAACACCTAATGTATTTAAGAGACGTCTCTGGCGTTCATAAGTACCGGTATTTCAGCAAAATTCATCAAATAATAGACCTATTATATTAACCTTTTTACGCCGCGAGTGGAATGCATTTCCAAATTATCTGCGTCAATTTAGAAACAGCTATGAAATGCTAATACATCCGGACTTGCTTCGTAATCCGTTCAGATACTAAAGCAAGTTTGTACAGTTCTATTAGGCGCATGCGAGAACGGTGTTGATCTCTGAGCTTGAATACATAGAGCGTTGCTGGTGTAGTAATTAAGGTGTTTTAAATGTTCCAAATAAACTATAATGATTGTTTATGGTCACAAGGTCAAGTATACTGTTCTTCGCAGTATGCGAAATAACCGGAGCGCTTGAAACCTACTAAATATTGTAATGTTTAAAGTATGGTGATTATTCAATGATTATGTATAAAATGCAATTAAATTCAATCCATTTAATAAATATAGAGTTTGCACACGTTAATACAAGGAATCGTCGATTCAATACACCACGCAATGCTACTTCAGCAGTGAAGTGATAGAGCGTGTTCATTACAGCAAGAGAAACTTGATATACGGCAAGTGAAAGTAGACTAAATATAGTGTAGGATGAAAGAGTCAACAAGTACCTAACGCAGCACATAAACCGAACACACATACATGCTTAATAATCTTATTACAACGCAATATAAATCATACACAATGCAATCTAATAAATACCCAGTGAATTACCAAGTCAATAACATCAATGTATTGATCTTAATCAGAACATACGAATTTTGCCTCAATGAAATGAAACGAAAGCATGTATCATCTGCATGTTTCATTTGAATTAAAAATATAATTAGATACGTGGCTTGGAATAGTAAAAGCATCATCATGCCTATTACAGGAAGATGTCGCATTGATGGCTGTATAATACCTAAACAGTATCAAATAGCGTGTATACAATTGTCTTATTTATACATATGATACACTATTTCATAATCTTATACAGTTACACATGTGTTTATACCAGTCAACTTCAGTTAAAATAAGCTCACATATTAACGTGATTTTTTTTACAGCTTTTAGGTCTAAAATATAAACAGCAAAGCACCTGCATTAAACATATAAACAACAAATAACCTGCGTGTAATGTCACTCAGAGGTTAATTGTTCATGTCGTTAAGAAATACAATAACATTTAAACGCTTAAATGTTCCAATCTGCCTTTTATTACGAAAATCAAACAAAAATGGATGAACCAAAATAGGCATGATGAACATTTTGCTTTTTTAAGTGAATAATATTGCAATCGTGTTATCATTTCTAATGCAAATATCTTCCCGTATAAACGATATATACCGCACATATGAATCCATAATTTACACAGACATTATTTGAATCAAAAAGTCCTAATATATCGATCAATTGACTTTGACAACAATTATACGATACTATATTAATGCGTGAATTGTATTCCGATTTCCAACTTTAAAACATGTGCATTGATCAAGAGACAGAACCATGTATGACATTTTAGGAAGCAATACAATCACGTCAAAACAGATTTCCTTTAATGACTTGCTGATGCGTTCATTAAAAAACTTCTTGAAATAATAACCTTTACAAGTCATTTGTTTTTTATCACGCAACCAAACGCCAAACGGATATTATATGATATTTTAACATAAACTTGCATAGTTGAAAATATGTGTTTAATTAACATTGGCTTTTATCATTTGACGATTCGTTAAAACGAATGATTACTTAAAAATCATACAATTTCCCAGATACAGGCATGTTAACTTTTCCTATGAATCTACCTTTAATGGTTCAGTTTGATAATTGCTAATTAATTTATCTATATAAAGCATCAACCTGTTTGCAATGCATCCAGAAGAAATTGTATATACAGAACTAAGTAATGTTTTAGGCCTCCAACTCTGCAAACATTGTCTAGGTTTGTCACCTTTTGGAATGCATGTTATTATTCCTTGTGTTTTGGTAACGGTTTTTCAACTAATAAATGCATGATTTAGAGCTCTGCAAACAAAGGTTCCGATTTTGGCCAAAATACCTTAAACAAGTAACTAGTAAATCCGGATGAGCCAGGGCTTTTATTATTTGTCGTGTTTTTAAATCAATAGAAGCCTCATTTAATGTGATTGACCATTTTATACTTATTTACTGAGCACTTTAAAGTCTGTGTATTTCTATGATTTTAAAATAACTATTTAACTCTTCATCGGTAAGTCTACATGTTGAGACTGATATTTTTTTTATATAAAATAGAGTGGTTTATTTTAAAATGTCAGGGTGTTTATCAATTACATTTCCATGTTCAATATTTAAATTGGTAATAGTTCTTGTCATATAATTGTACTTTTCACGGTTGCAAACAAATGTCTAATGCTTTTCGCCATTTTGAAACTATTCAGCCTTAGATCTTATAACGGAACCTTTTAATGTTTCATCATATATGGTGTTAATTTGAACTTTAAAAGTGTTCATACTTTGGAGATTATCATCATTTACAGCTTTTTTTCTAGAATTTTAATTTCAGTTTTGAGTTGCTATTCACAATTATAAGTAGACATCTTTTTATAGGAACTGTAAGAAATTGATTTTCCTCTTATTTGCATTAGCAAAGTATCGAGAAAAAGTTTATTTTCAATCACAATCTGCACATCTTGATATTGAAATACCTGTAATATTCCGTAATGCCCTATATGCATCTTCAGCTTTGAGACCATATTTTAAGAGGACACATTTTCAAAGAGCTTGAAACGTAAAAAATGACATGTAAAAGCAAGTGTGTCGAATCAAACATTATATGCACAATTCAATATAAGGAACAGAAAAACCACAGTAAAAAAGATAAACAAATAAACAAAAACGAACACAAACTACAATATATGTAACAACATTGATAAACATTATAAAGATAAACAAACATATGCAGATCATTAACTAGTTAATTCAAGATTTTTGAAAAGTAATGTTTTTTTGGTTCGATATTGTTTTTATTTCAATCAATATATAAATATAGGTCTACACTTGTTTAATGTTATAGAGTAATGATAAACTGTATTTAATTAGAAAGTTAACAATATATAAATAAAGGTGTATACAAGTTAAATTCTGTAGAGTATTGATTAATTAGATTTAAATAGAAACTAAGTGTAACGTAATAAGAGTTTAAATGAAAAACAGTGGTTGTTCAGAGCCTGTTAAGGGGTTTTGGTTAAGGTCATGTTACATACATCTAATCATATATATATACGGAAAAGACATCTGTATGGTAAGCATGTTTCTACACCAAACAGTATAAAAAAGAGTGAAAAGTGACTTTTTATCAAACTTGTTCCGCTCTTATGATACCTTGTATTTAAGTTCGGTAATGCGGAACAAATGAACACAAGTAATAAGAGTTTCAATGGGAAAATGTGGTTGCTCAGAGGCTAGTAAAGAGTTTCGATAATGTTACATACATATAATCATATGAACATGAAAATGACATAAGTATTATAAGCGTTTCTTAACATCTACAAGTTTAGTACATAGTTAAGATATTCCTATTATCAAACACTTGCCGTTCTTATGATACCTTCTGTTTAAGCTTGCTGCTGCGGATCAGCAGTACACATGATATTCATATCGGTGGTATGCAAGTAAATTTAAGCCTTGTTTTGAGAGAGGTTAGTGATTATAGTTTGGTGCATTAACTGTATTATATAAACACAATAGTTAGTTTTAATTGTTATTTACTTATAATTATTTAAACTAACTAGAGAACACAGAAAAAAATGTTATTGTTTTGAATCGATACACCTATTTTAACACATTCATATGTTTTAATTTGATTAATCAGTATAATTATTTAAAACAAATGACTACAAAACACATGCATACACATAAAAAGCAAGGTAAAACAGAAAGCACTATTCTATCTAATACATATAGGATAGTGACATGTTTTCAAGAACACAATTAAAGTAATGGGCAAAGCTGTAAGATAGATATGGAAGAGGCAATTAATACAAGACTTAACAAAAGGCATACATTCTTTAGGGTATTGTTAAGGGTATTGTTTTTTTCTGACAATGTTATTCGAATAATAGACTGAGATTCATTACCTGTTTTGATCTTCAATCGTCTTTACAACGCATGCATACGGCGTCCAACCGCAAAGAATGACTAGGTATATGTAGGAATCATACTATATATGACGTCGAATACTTTAGACATAATAAAAGTAACCGCCGAGACTCGTGCATTACTCTGGCTGGCTTACCTTAGGATTGTACAGATAACAAAACACCATTATATTTGAGTTTCATATGCTTCATGTGCAAAACTAAGAGCAATCACGCATCACAAAGTTAGTATTATTGTTTATACAGTAACACATTATATTTATGGCATGCTGCATACGTTTGATTAGTAAAGAACATATGTCGTTTTCATTCACAACCTTCATTTGCCTGTAATATATGGATTCGGTATCAAATTAATGTGGGGTAAGTTTTGCAGTAATTGTTTCAAT